>NC_091755.1:38467704-38492704 GCF_043380555.1 Nothobranchius furzeri
TTGCAAAGCAGGTCCCCGCCAGGACGAGTAGTGTGTTCATATTGTGTTTTTCTGTATTAAGAGACTTTTTAACAAGGGCAAATTTGTCCCTCATCCTCCTCCACCTTTTCAAGCGCTCACCACCTCTAAACCCACGTTTCCCGTCATTTCCGCCCACGATTAAAACACTTGCTGCGTATCTTTTCACTCCTCCAGTCACGGGGGAATAAAACGCTCATATTTTTTTTATTTTTGTGCGATGTATTCTTCAAGCTGCTCCGTGTCTGCCGCTACATAGCACTCGTTATGCTTTTGAGGGCTCAGTGGCGGCACTGTAGACCACAACAGTGCCCTGACCAATCACAAGCTTGCATTCTCTGTCTCGATGGACGTATGTTTAGAAAAGAGAGGTCGACTCCGTCCGTCTTTGCGAGGGCTCTCCAGCAGGCTTGAAAGGAAGGATAATGGCATCGTGTGCGTCCGTCTCGACGCAGACGGAGAAGTATAAATTACGCTTTAAGTGGAATGAGGAAAAGTATGAAGGACACAAGAGGGTAGATGCTTTAGATTTCCAGTCTGTTTCCAGTTGACACCTCGATTCGGCCAAATCGGGAAAGAAGCCGTTTTGAAACAACCTCCTTTGACCTTAAGTCAAAACCTTGCCACGAAGCTGCAAGTGATTACAGACAACAGCTTGTTCCAGAGCTACTGAACCTCTCCGACATCCTCTTCTGCAGACCCGGGTTGTATCTCATGGCCGGGGAAGTTGAACTCAGAGGAAGCTACTAATCTCAAGAGGATTGTGGTCTCGACGTCCGGTGACATCACCACTCTGACCGCAAACCTCCGGACCACCGGGAGCAACTCATGCAAGGGTATCGTTGACCTGCATACTGGAGTCTGATGAGGTTTTATTAACAATCAACTCTCTAGTTTATAGCAGATACAAGGTTCTGATAAACATCTACTTTACACCATCACCACATCACCACTCAGTCACATAAATGTTATTCATAGCTTGTCATGTATTATAATTAGTCTAGAAAATAAAGTTGATTTTTAATTGTATACAGTGGTGTGAAAAACTATTTGCCCCCTTCCTGATTTCTTATTCTTTTGCATGTTTGTCACACAAAATGTTTCTGATCATCAAACACATTTAACCGTTAGTCAAAGATAACACAAGTAAACACAAAATGCAGTTTTGAAATGATGGTTTTTATTATTTAGGGAGAGAACTAAATCCAAACCTACATTGCCCTGTGTGAAAAAGTAATTGCCCCCTGAACCTAATAACTGGTTGGGCCTCCCTTAGCAGCAATAACTGCAATCAAGCGTTTGCGATAACTTGCTACGAGTCTTTTACAGCGCTCTGGAGGAATTTTGGCCCACTCATCTTTGCAGAATTGTTGTAATTCAGCTTTATTTGAGGGTTTTCTAGCATGAACCGCCTTTTAAGGTCATGCCATAGCATCTCAATAGGATTCAGGTCAGGACTTTGACTGGGCCACTCCAAAGTCTTCATTTTGTTGTTCTTCAGCCATTCAGAGGTGGATTTGCTGGTGTGTTTTGGGTCATTGTCCTGCTGCAGCACCCAAGATGGCTTCAGCTTTAGTTGACCAACAGATGGCCGGACATTCTCCTTCAGGATGTTTTGGTAGACAGTAGAATTCATGGTTCCACTTATCACATCAAGCCTTCTAGTTCCTGAAGCAGCAAAACAACCCCAGACCATCACACTACCACCACCATATTTTACTGTTGGTATGATGTTCTTTGTCTGAAATGCTGTGTTACTTCTACGCCAGATGTAACGGGACATTTGCCTTCCAAAAAGTCCAACTTTTGTCTTATGAGTCCACAAGGTATTTTCCCAAAAGTCTTGGCAATCATTGAGATGCTTCTTAGCAAAATTGAGACGAGCCCTAATGTTCTTTTTGCTTAACAGTGGTTTGAGTCTTGGAAATCTGCCATGCAGGCCATGTTTGCCCAGCCTCTTTCAGTCCTGAACACCAACCTTAATTGAGGCAAGTGAGGCCTGCAGTTCTTTAGAAGTTGTCCTGGGGTCTTTTGAGACCTCTCGGATGAGTTGTCTCTGCACTCTTGGGGTAATTTTGGTCGGCCGCCCACTCCTGGGAAGGTTCACCGCTGTTCCATGTTGTTGCCGTTTGTGGATAATGGCTCTCACTGTGGTTCGCTGGAGTCCCAAAGCTTTAGAAATGGCTTTATAACCTTTACCAGACTTTACCAGTTACTTTTGTTCTCATTTGTTCTTGAATTTATTTGGATCTTGGCATGATGTCTAGCTTTTGAGGTGCCTTTGGTCTACTTCTCTGTGCCAGGCAGCTCATATTTAAGTGATTTCTTGATTGAAACAGGTGTGGCAGTAATCAGGCTTGGGGTGGCTACAGAAATTGAACTCAGGTGTGAAACACCACAGTTGGGTTATTTTTTAACAAGGGGGGCAATTACTTTTTCACACAGGGCAATGTAGGTTTGGATTTAGTTCTCTCCCTAAATAATAAAAACCATCATCGTGTTTACTTGTGTTATCTTTGACTAATGGTTAAATGTTTTTGATGATCAGAAACATTTTGTGTGACAAACATGCAAAAGAATAAGAAATCAGGAAGGGGGCAAATAGTTTTTCACACCACTGTACTTGACTCTGTCTGCATTAATGCGAAGTGTGTTTATGGTCCCTGAATAAGCAAAGAATCCTAAATTCTTCTGGTTAAACATTCAAAGATCAATCAGGTTGATATTTTATATTTATATAGAATCATCACATCTTATTGGTCATAGTTAACCCCCCAATCTAACTACAAACGGACACTGGATCTGTAGAGAGGTGTGAGGAAGCAGTGGTTCAAAACGATGAGAGGAAGCTGAGCAGCAACAGAAACAGGGAGAGTTGACCAGCTCCTCAATTATCAGTCCACTTGGTTAATTAAATGGAAGGCACTGCAAAATAATTTGGGCTGGCTGAATTATCAACAGCTAGAACTAATTAGTGTCAAGATGCTATTTAATTACGAGAACCATACACACCACTAGACTGTTTTCTCATCCCTATCAATAGGGTCTCCGGCAGAGAGAGAGAGTGTACGGCACAGGAGAGAAAGTGAGCAAAGACATAGGAGGAGAGAAAGTGGAGGATGCAAGGATGCATGCTGACAGCCAAAGAGGCAAAAGAAAACATTTATCAGCTGCACGGTAAGTCTGTGACAGATACCTGTAAAAGAAAAAGAAATGAACGATTACATAATGCAGAGCAAGGCAGAATCTAGGTCACATTATTCAATATTACCCTCAAAGTTTTTCAATCCTTTAAAGGAGTTAAAAGATACATAAATCTCAGCTTCATTTAGCGCTGTGCACAGAATCAGAAGTGTTCATCCTGCCTGCATTACACCCCATTACATATGATAAAAGGAACAAGACACGCATGCTAACATATCTGCTAATATAATATTAGCCCTCATAAGAGGATGTATTGTTCTGAATAATTAAATCTGCTCAATTACTTGATTAACCAAATAATCACATATACGCCCAACCAGTGAACATTCACTGTGTGAAATTAACAATCAATAGCCTTCGCACAGTCTTGCGGTGGGGTTTCGAATCTTAACTTCACTTTATTTACCATCTGAGATAGAATTGGGCACACACGTGTATAATCCATGGGTAGAAATAAACCATAAGGCACTGCGACCTAAGCCGACAGAGCACGCCAATGCTAACTGCTCAAATTATGTGTTCAGCCTCTTATCTGTCAGCTGGTCCTCCTCTTTAGCCAAGACCACAGTGAAATGCACCCTTTTGACCGCTGTAATGTGGTGAAGATTAAATGTATTGATTTGCACACATTAAAACTCCATAAACAACAGCTTAGTCCGAGAATATTTAGCATTTTCTGGACGGTATTACTTTTATAATTTTAGAAGACTGATGATTGAGATACCATTGCAGCCTCCAGTCCATCCATGCTCAGCTGAACACAACAAAGTGTAGCATGTAAACCCAAATAATCTCAGTGTTATGGAGACTAACAGTGCAATTGCATTGCCTTGTCAAAACCAGCTAAATAATTCCATCTATCATTTTAAATTCAGTCATGTGGAATTCAAGTGGATGCTAACGGAATTCATTTATGCCACACTGGACACTAAACTCAGCACAAGGTTATGAAGCACGCTGGGTTAGAGTGGCGTTCAAAATACTAAATGCAGTTATTTTTTTCCTAAACTCAACGTAGAGTGAGTGAGTGAGTGAGTGAGTGAGTGAGTGAGTGAGTGAGTGAGTGAGTGAGTGAGTGAGCGAGCGAGCGAGTGAACATTTCAGCAAGAGACTGCACACACTCACAAGGTTGATTGAATAAAAAAAATATCCAATTGGAACTAAATATAGTAGAAACAGTAATATTTGGACATATCCAAATAAAAAAACTGACCTGATTTAAGTTTTTATTTAGGAAAATCTCCTGTTTTTCACATTTAGAGGGCGAGACTTAAAAACGACACCACAGCCAGACACCAGGGGGCACGTTAGATGCTTTCTAGGGATGTAAGAAAATATCGATATGGCAATATATCGTGATATTTTTTCCAGCAATAGTATATCGATATTCAAAAACCGTGTATCGGAAATATCAATATGGCAATATATCGTGATATTTTTCCTGTGATTATTACATCGATATTCAAAAGCCGTGTATCTCATTCTTGAAAGAATTTACATGTAAACTTTTGTGTATTTTCTTTATGTTTTGTGCAATTCAGTCGCCACCCGCTAGTTGGCAGCAGTGTGCAACATGTCTTGTTTCCACCATTGAACTGTAACTCCCTCCATCATGGTTCAGATACCTCATGTTAAACATGTTACGTATCAGTTTGGACTGTTTATTGAACATTCTTACAATAAATTCAGTAAAAAAAAAATGCTTGTAACATCTGACTGAATGTATCGCAATATACCGTGATATATCGTATCGTCTCCTCTGTATCGTGATATGTATCGTATCACCAGAATTTCAAAAATACGCATCCCTGATGCTTTCAGCATCAACTTTTGAGTTGTTCTCCTCTTTTTTAAAGAGACAATGTGTATTTTTACCTTTAATCTCTGGAAATATTCATTGAAATGTTGTTGAAAAGGAATAAAATGATGGCGGCTTCATAACGTATAACCATCAAAATTGGATATAAAGTACATAGGGCATCCACATTTTTGGTGGACGCCATATTAGATGTCATGTTTCTTTCTGGCTGGCCTAGGGTCCTGCGCCTGTTGATGACGTCACACTAGATGATTGGCTGGACGTACGACTTACAGAAGTTGCGTTACCACATTCGAAAACATTTAGGCAGTAAGAAACATGAATTTAAAAACAAAACTTCTAAACTATTTCTAAAACATATGTGAAAAAAACAGAATCAAAAAAGATATTCAATATATTTTGGTTGAGCGGTCTTGCCACAGTCTGATGACATCATCAACAGATGCAGGATCCCAAGTAGATCCGGGAACTACAGCGCCAGAAAACTAGCATAAGTAATGCATTCTCTCAATAGAATTAACTGAAAGACCATAAAAGTCTGAGGAGTCATGTCGCTTTCTGCTCCACTGGTAACATTTACCATAATGATTTTTTTTTTAACTAGCAACAGTCATGGCGATATGGTGTAAAACTACCCTGAAATGTACGTGCTGCCCCCTAGCGCCAGGAAACTACACACTGCCACTTTAAGGTGATGGCTGAATAAGGGACCTCACTGATTTCAAGCTAGTTGTGTTAAAATAAATCAAACACACTGTTACTAGTTAAGCTAATGTAAAGGGTGGCATTGGTTTAGTGAAACATTTAGCTAAAGACAAACACGGTGCCATTCTAAAACAATTCCAAACTCTACAATGCCATATGTTTATGTATTTAGCAGACACTTTTGTCCAAAGCGACTTACAAGTGATAATCGGCATGTTGCCCTTGAGGCTAACAACAACAATAGCAACAACAACTTGACATCAATAATGGAGAGGAGGGAACAAAGGAGTGGACAGTAGAGAGGGGAATGGGTGCAGGGAGGGTGCTAGTTTAGAAGATGCTCTCTGAAGAGCAGGGTCTTCAGGAGTTTCTTGAAAATAGAAAAGGAAGCTCCTGTTCTGGTAGTGCTTGGAAGGTCATTCCACATTTGTGGAACGATGCATGAGAAGAGTCTGGATTGTCCTGAGCGTGGTGTAGGCACTGCTAGCCGACGATCCTGTGATGACTGGAGCGGCCGGGCCGAGACGTAAGCCTTTGCAAGAGGATTCAGGTAGATGGGAGCCGTACCATCTCGTACTTTGTATGCTAGTGTTAGCAATTTGAATTTGATGCATGCTGCTAGCGGTAGCCAGTGGAGCTCAATGAACAGAGGGGTGACGTGTGCTCTTTTTGGCTGATTGAAGACCAGACGCACCGCTGCGTTCTGGACCATTTGAAGAGGTCTCACAGTCCAGGCTGGAAGACCAGTTAGAAGGGCGTTGCAGTAATCGAGGTGGGAGATGACAGTAGAATGCACCAGGAGCTGGGTGGCATGTTGTGTTAGGCATGGTTTGATCGTTCATATGTTATACAGCGCAAAGCGTCATGAACGAGCAACAGAGGCAACATGATCTTTAAAGGTCAGGTGTTCATCAATCACAACACCCAGATTTCGAACTGCCTTTGAAGGAGCCAGAGATAGAAAGTCATTTTGCATTGAGATATTGTGCTGTATGGATGGTTTTGCTGGGATGACAAGTAGTTCAGTTTTAGAGAGGTTGAGTTGGAGATGGTGGGATTTCATCCATTTTGATATGTCAGAGAGACAGTTTGATATATGATCCACAGCTAAATCCTTGATGATACAAACTCTGTTTTAGTTAGTTTGCATTACATTCTGGCAGCATTATTGTAGTATTCCTGCAGAAAGTGCAACAGGCTGCATGGACAGCTCTAAAGCTTGCTGCTACTTATGCTATTTGTGAGAGAGAAAATTATTTATAAACAGCTGTGGAACAAAACAAACCGACTTAAAAAGGTTTGTAAGAAAATGTTTACATAAAACGTTGTGACATTTTTGACACTCGTTTAAAGACAGGTGTGATCGACTTTGGTCTAGCCCCTGCTGTGACTAGCCATTAGCTTGTCAATCTGATCATAACTAATTTGTACTTCTCTAAACTGAAGTTATTCAGAACCTCATTTCACTAGATCTGAACTATCTCAGGAATCTTTGAATGACTCAATCAATCGTTTCAATGTCACGTTGATGCAATGATCCACAGCTGAATCCTTACTTTTTATCTTTTGTACCTGATATTGAGAGAAGCACACAGATCACTGTGTTGTGCCAGCGCTGACGGCTGTCAGAGTTCTGTTGGAGTACAAGGCTGATACATGAGATGTATGCATGTCTTCTACAACCTAAAACTGTGTCACGTGTCATCTGCGGTGCAACAACAGCAAAGAGAAAGAAAGTAGTGCATACACACGAAGCCGTGATGCCGTGCGTAGTAGTGATTTGACAGCAAGGCAGAAAGGTTCAGCCGGGGCGCCACGACTCGACTGCTATCTGATATGCTGTCATTCAGCTTTTCAGCTGGCTGTGTTCCTGCACTGAGAGCTCTCACCACCATGGCGCGCCTTTCCTCCCTCTACCCTCCAACCTTTTCATCCTCACTTATCGTTTTCCTTCATGCTGCATTAAAAGAACTTTTTTTTTCCCTCCAAGCATTTTTACTTTGCCCGTTTCTCTTGAAAAGATCCAAATCTTTATCTGAAACTCTTTTTGCTGAGATGTTAGAAAATCAGGCTCCAGAGTGTAGAAGCCTGCCGTGTGAACGTCTCCCCTCTGTGAGCCATTCCAGCTTCTGTTCAGCTGTTCTTGTTGAGGTTTGGATCAAACCGCTTCGCTGCCACCAACAGCTGAATTCACATGTCAGTCAGGACAGTTTGAGGAATTTGGACACATTAACTTATTTGACAAAAATTAGGGATGCGTATTGGTGAAATTCTGGCGAAACGATACATATCACGGTACGTGGAGACGATACGATATATCACGATATATTGCGATACTTTGAGCCAGACAACAGCAATTTTTTTAAGACTGAATTTATTGTAGGAAAATTTAATAAACAGTCCAAACTGACACATAACGTGTTTAACATGAGGTATCTGAACCATAATAGAGGGATTTACATCTCCATGGTGGAAACAAAACCCCTTGCACACTGCTGCCAACTAGCGGTCAGTGTATGAATTGCACCAAAATTGCACCAATTCTTCCAAAAATTCGATACAGGACATGGCTTTCCAATATTGATGTAACATTGCAGGAAAAATACCAGAATATATTGCCATATTGATATTTTCTAACAAAATATGGCAAAATAACCTTTTCAGGCCGAAAGTGCATTTGCCTTCTAATTTTTCAGGTGGGTTCCAACTCCCTTAGCTCACCAGAGATAAAGAGATGCTTTGACTTATTTTTCTTCCTCTCCTAATTGAGCCCCCCTCTGTTATAGAGGCTGGGAACTAAAAACAAACAGGAATGACCCAAAGCTACTGATGCTGTCTGTCTGGTGCACAATCACTGCAGTCTGAATGATGCGGTCTTCAGTCAAAGGATTCAGCGTCCTTCACAGCGCTGCCTTCTGACTCGTTTGGCAGGTCACTCTCCCCCTTTTATATCCTCCTCAGCCTTTTGGTTCCTCTGCAGTCGACTGGGTGAAAAGTTAAAAGCAATAAACTAGTGGGGAGAGAAAAACCGAGACTGGGCTAAGTCCGTGCCACAGCCAGAATGACTGAGTCTCATTTCAGAAGAATTAACAATAAAAATGCCTGGAAAGCTGTTCTCTGTTTGGCTTTTTTGAGCTTTTTGCATTTTATGGACCAGTTTCAATAGATAGTGGTTCTTTGAATGAATAATCAGCAGTTTAGCTTGGAAGGAATGGGGTCCATTCCAAACTCAGAGATCTGCAGCTAAACCAATAATAAAAAGCTATGTTCAAAGAAGCAGCCACACCACAACTGTCTACAAAAAGATAGCTTCTACCAGCCCCCATGCTTACCCAGTACTTCAGCAAAAACACTCCCTTTGTTTAGCTGATCTGAATCCCCTAACTGCAGGTTTGATGACAGTTAAATACGCAGCACTGACAACAGATGAATCCAGGCTGCATCATGTTTCAGGTACTATGAATAGTACAGAATTCGTGAGTAGTTTCGTCAAAGCACGAACCCGAGCTCTAAAGATGCAGTAATATGCACCAGAAACGCACACACCCACGCAACAGAAAGCTTTAATGCCTTCATCTGGCTTATTAAACAGAGACAGGTTGATAAAACTCATTTTAGTAACAGTTTGTCTCATTCATATGAACTTGGTAGCATGGATTTGAAAACCTAAAAATAACTTAAACAAAGGTAAATCCTGCTGCGTTGTTTTGGATCGTCTCAGGTCCAGCTGATCAGGTTTGGAGGTACCTGCAGACTCCTCTTGCAACATAAAGCAGTGAAGTCTAAAGTTTGCAGAGCATTCATGCAACAAAGAAATTAAGATGCAGGTTTGCTAACAGCACATCCCGTCTCTGTCCTACATGGAACGTTAATATTCCAGTTTGACCCAATTTAGACTTCACTTTTAAAAGACCGAGCCCAATGGATGGATCAATAGCCAGTGAATAAATTAATCAAAAAGCATTTAAAGAGTGTGGTTACTGAGAAACCATGTAGTTCTTTTTGAATTATGATCGGTCACTCTGAATTGCATATGCACAATGAAGGTGAGTGAGTGAGAAAAGGCCAGCCTCTTCTACTCCGCAGGGATAATTAGTATCCATGGACTCGCCCATCATGGATGGGGACCACCAAGGCTGAATTATATTTGCAACTAAAAGACCCGAGTGTGCCTCGGCTAGCAGAAGCTAGCCATTAGCAGCATCAAATTGTGGTAGAACACGCAGCGATTCAACATCAATGTTGCGCCGCCCCCTCCCCCCCCCCCCCCCCAAAAAAAAGAGCAAACAGGCAGCAGAATGGTAGCATCTCTGTTAGCCAATCAAAGGTGATTCATTAGCATTTCATGAATATTAATGAGTAGGGCTTGTAATCCTGCCCCCCCCCCCCCCCCCCCAAATACGTGTGTGAGAGCGTTTTTGTTTACATAAAATGACTCCGAGACTAGATACTGCTAAGCAAACAGAACAAGTGAAATAGACTTTTAAGGATATATTTGCTAATGACTTTTAAATTTTAAAGCAATTTGTAGGGTGTGCTAGCATGAGCTAGTGTTCCATAGCGTGCTAGCTTGAGCTCCTAGCCTCTAAGCTAGTATGTTGCTTCGGTTTGCGGTAGCGAGAGCTCCTGGCATACAAACTATACAATCTCTTACGCAACACAATACGCACGACAACAAGCAAGGAGAAACACAGCTGCATGTATCTAAAAAGGTCTGTGGTTTATTTTCTGTTCTTTTTACATCAGCTACGGACGTTTAAACAGGAAATGACATTTGTTTACCTGCACATTACTTTTATTTTGAAAGTTTCCGTATGCTTTACACTGATTTCGTTTTTGACTTCCTGTCTTATTTGATTTAAACTCTAGAGTTGGACGTGTGATGGAAGCGTAGTGTGTAAAAAATAGACTTGGAACGTGATGATAGTGCCCCTTCCCTTCAGCGGCGCGTCCATAACGTCACACTTCGCTGTCGGTGGACAAGAACTTGTTCACTATAAGAGCGGCTAATTGCCGCAGATACATTTCATGACGTTTTCCCGTCCAGTGGAAAGAAAGTACGCATCAAAAACGTACAATTATCATGAAAGATAGAACAGTTTCTCTCAACAATCAAATATTACTAACATGAAAAGATCTATGATGGTATTATTAAAATAAAATGTTGTGCTTTCTCTAAAAACATCACACACTAAACCTGGAGTTCGACAACAAATGTTGCACATAGGGAAAGATAAAAGTCTTGTTAGAAAGATGATTCTCTCTCTCCTTTTACAAAAAATAACTCATTTAATAGAAGTCTAGAGAAAACTGAGCTGGTTTGTAATCAGGTACAAAAAGGATTATTCTCCAAGGAGCTAAAACAACCATTCATGTATCAAACTAATGTTTCTTTAGTCTCCATTGAATCAAAAACATTTAATCAAACAAGGGTTAGTGATAACTGCCACGGATCCTCTAATCAGAAACCTCATTACAACAACCAGTCAGTCATAGCACGCTGTAATTAGTCTGCTCCCAAACGCTCGTCATGACAAGATGAACAAAATGATTTTCATCCAAACACTTTATTACTACAGCGTCAAGATGTTCGACATGTTCTGGTTTGTGAGTGATGCTCTGTCTCTCACACTCAGGTCTGAACAGAAGGTGCTCAGCAGAAGCAGATCCATTCAGGTCAGACAAACAAGCAAAAGAAGGTCTGAAAATTGCTCTTTAGACTTTAAAAGCAGCCCTACATTCTTCAACTCAGGTCCGCAGATCTATAAAAACATATTTGCAGCTAAAAAACATGCTCATCATCAGTCACGCATGAAAATTTCATCTGAGGGAGCAAATAAGCTACTGTACTAATGAATGGAAGGAGTTGGGATGAAAGGTAAATTAGAATCTTTTCTAAATTTAGACTATTTTAAATTATGTGGACATTTCTGTGACTACAGGAATAAATGTAAGAATTAAACTGTTTTCTGATGTTGTAAACTTGCAAGAAACTAATGGAAAAATAATACATTAAAATCAAAAACCTCTGAGAATAAAGTTGGAGATGTCGAATATGGATTGGGCTGCAGCTATCGAATACTTTAATGATAAAAAATAATAAAAGAACACCCCTACAAATAAACAGGGTGGCGGGGCTTTTCTCCTGTTTGTAAAACTGATTCATTTTCAGTTTAAAGCTAGGGTCCGCAACTTTTACTCATGAAGTAGAGAAGATTTAGAAATTTGAACAGCTATTGCTCCTCCCCCTGCCCTTCCACAAAGAGCGGAAAGTGACGCCTCCTAAAGCACGCTGCACACGAGAGCAATCTGCTGAGCGAGAGGCCTCGAATGACCGTTTGCTCAGCAGATACCTCGCTGTGAGCGCCTGATTTTCACTGAGTTTTCCGCCCGACGAGACGCTGAGGTGAATATCTGACCAGTTAGATATTTTCCGCCTCACGGGGGTAAAAACTCACCGTGTGCGCACTACTGAGCTGCTGGCTGAGCTGAAATATGCTAGTGGCCAATCAAAGCGTGTTCTCTAGGGGTTGTATGAACTAGTCGACTAGTCGACTTCACGGCTCTGTAGTGACTTTTTATGCCTGTCATCGACAAGTCGCTGTCACGTGATAATGACTGACAAGATGCAGTCCTCGGAAAAGACAGCAGGTGATGAGCTCCTGCACGTCGGGAGGTGTTTCGCTGCTGCGGAGCGAGGCACATCACCTGTTTTGTCCTCCGGTGACGCACCCCCAAAATTCCACTATCTCCGCTCCGCTCCGGCACGAACTCCGCAGCAAAAACGGTCCCATTGTAGTCCGCCGGCGAGCAGCGGCACTCCGCTGTTTTGGCGGTCGGTAGATCTTTTAGAACTGCAGTTCAAAGGTAACTCATGAGGTGAATATATATGAACCCAGGTAGCAGTTTTTCTTTAGGACTGAGAGGAGATGCAGGAAGATAATAAACAGACAGGACAGAAAAATAGTCAAATAAAAACAAGTTAGTTTTTGTACCTGCTGGTTGCAACAAACAGACACCACTGAAGGTAATCAGAAGTGAGGAACAGAAAATGAAATAATTATTTTAATGTTTAGAGCAGCAGGAACTCTGAGAGGCTGCAGGCGCATCAGTGAGTTTGCGGTTGCTGCGCAGGGGGAGGTGGGAGAGGGATGAAGTAGGAAGCAGAAACTACCGTTGTTAAAAGAAATGTGTTAACTTTGAAAATGTGGGCGCAATTTTAATTGTCAAAAACTCCAGCGAACCTACCGACCCCCCCACCCCCACCCCACCCCCCCCCCACCCCCCGCCTGCCGCTTCAGGTGTATGACATCATCAACGACTAGTCGAAGTCGACTCGATTTTCATTACTTGACTGTCGACTTTAAAAAAATTAAGTCATGCAACCCCTAGTGTTCGCGCGCACAGGTGTGTATGCGCGCGAGTGGGGGGTCTTGTTCTGTGTGAAAACAAAGCGGTACAAGTGATAATGCTGCAGGATTTCATCATTTATCCTTCTCAGCAGCAGCACTGCAGGTGCTCTCCATGTCCAACATGTGCGTAAGCCAGGTCTTTAGTCAACTTAAAGTTGCGCCCATTTTTCCGCCAAGTTTTCTTTCATGAATCCCAAAGTTTACGTGGAAAGTTGCTTACGCAGTTTTCCGACCCCGTTTTGTGCGTAAGCAAGCTTGATAAATGAGGCCCCTGGGGAGGGAAGATTATTTACGTTTTCTCATAGAGCATTTGGCAGGCCGCGCCTCTGTCAGTGCATCCCAGGGCAGCTGTGGCTACATCGTAGCTCATCATCAGCGTGTAAATGTGTGTGTGCATGGATGTATGTATGATTGTGTTGTAAAGCGCCTTTGGGGGGTTGTAGAAAGGCACAATACAAATACAGCCATTTCTCTGCATAGAGATGCTGTTCTTCACACGAGCAGGTCATGATGTTCTCTGACCAGTCAGCTGCCCGTGCTTCTACATCTCCGTATCATAATAACTCACTTAGAGCCTTGCTGAAGTAATACCAATCTCTTGGTATCTGTTACTTCATATTAATGCAGAAGAAAAACAAAATACTCAGAGCCGTTACACATCACGCCGTTTGACAACAAGGGCGTCATTAGAGAGGTTTCCTCTGAAACCACACTGAGCTCCTTGGAAATGAGACCACATGAATTATTAACATGGCTGCTGTTCAGCTGCTATCCCACAGGATCCCATAGCTGGGAATCCAGGATTTAGCCACGACCCACAGGTGGCCACAACCGCAGCCATGCTGGTCCACGTACTCAGAGCGGTTTGTTATTGTGCATTCCCTGGACATGTAGCTCCACACAGTCCTCTGAGCAGCTCCATACCTCTCAGCTGAACATTTAGGAATATTGTTGAGTGGCCGCTTCCATTATCGGCGAGGCTGACTGGCATGAGGCTCCCTATCTTCTCACCCTGCTTACGTCCCTCCTGGAGCTTTGCACTTCATCCAACAGCGGTCTGTTATTTCACCGTGCCTGCTGCCTCCAAGCTGCTGCTGCTGCTATAATGGAAAATGGCGGATAGAAGAAGGGAGGAAAAACGTAAGAAAGAAAAGGTTGGAGAGCAGTCAAGCCCGAAAACAGAAAAAAAATCCATAAAGAAGAATGATGAATGTCGTTTTCAAGGTTGCGCTGCTCCAAATTAGATCGACTAATCCTCTGAGGTGGAAACACGGGTCAGAACCGAGGCCCATTCCAAACGTAGAGGTCCAACGCAGAGGTAAAGCTGTCTGATGATAACACGAAGACATGTGTGTGACTGTGTGTTTAGGCTTATCAGGACTTCCAGTAACAAGGCACAAGATTTATTAGCAATCTCAGCTATCAACAAAACCCAGGGTCTACAGGGACCCAGCTACTGCACAATGTTCTCATTGTTTCCATCCTGATTCAGGAGTGGCTGTGCTTCGCTAATGTTTACCCAGATCAAAACAATACTGGCAAACAGGCGAGGGAAAGCCTGACCCTAACCAACTGATAACCATCAGGGTCAGAGCTCGTTCTGCATCCTCTGCAGTAAATGGGAGGTTTCCTTAAAAGATTTGAATCAGGAACAGACACTAGTGGCAGGAATGTTCCTCCAGATTTACCTTCAGTGACTTAACTTATTTTTTAATATGTTTAAAAATAACAATAATACTCCCTAATGATTCTCCCTGCTGACCATTAAAACTACTTTGTAATGATGAAACTGAAGTTCTCTTTTTGTTTGCTAATATTTATATTACAGTAAATATTTTTATTTACTTCTTTATATAATTTTAAAGCAAATTGTTACTGAAAAAGAAATAAAATTGGCACTTCCACTAGCAGTACTTAGATTGTCCACTAGAGCTTTCTAAGGCATAATAGGCTCGACACACGGGAGGCGACAAACGACCCCGATCAGCGAAATTTGTCGCTGTCGCTTTTATTACCTGTCACACGGGAGGCGATCCGCAGCAGCGGCCAGCGGCAAAGCCGTCTACGCGTTCTGTTCCATGGCGAAATTGAAACTTCCATTGTTTTGATTGGCTGTGTCAGGTTGGAGGGAATTAAGGTTATTTAAGCGGTTCAGAGTTAATAAAGCGGTAGATATGATGTTTCACAAGGTGCTGCTAGAGTTATGTGAAATCTTACTTCTGATTTTATTATATAAACATAATAATAATCAAGTTCTCCTCCATGTTTGCTCGGAGAAGTGCGGAGCATCCTGTCCGCTCATTGGTCAGTGAATGAAACCTCCGTTGATTGGTCCTCGCCCGAGCGACAGCGATGAAAAGTTGAAAATGTTTCAACTTTCTGGGATCGCGTCGCTGGGTCGCACGTGCACGACACGTGCACGAGTGCAAACTTTCACACGCACGTTTTTCACGTTTCGCTTAGTAGGAGAGAGACCCGCGATTATCGCTTTGTCGCGCATGTCTCATTGAAAATGAATGGAGGAGAGGCGATGTCGCCTCCTGTGTGTCGAGCCCATAAGTCCTGTTGAAGAGCTACACATCTTAGAAATGTATAAATATGTGTTAAAGGTGGCATTTGGTGTTATATGTTTTTAAAATACAAAAAAAAAACTTAATCCAATTCCATCTTTCTTCATTAAAAACAAATGACTAAATTAATCATGAACAATGGCACCCTATCCATCCATCATCCATCCATTTTCAGCCGCTTATCCGGGGTCGGGTCACGGGGGCAACAGACTAAGCCGAGAGGCCCAGACTTCCGTCTGCACAGCTATTTGGGCCAGCTCCTCCGGGAGAATCCCAAGGCGTTCCCTGGCCAGTCGAGAGACATAGTCCCTCCAGCGTGTCCTGGGACTTCCATTAGGTCTCTTGCCGGTTGGATGTGCCTGGAAAACCTCACCAGGAGGCATCCTAACCAGACGCCTGAGCCACCTCAACTGGCTTCTCTTGATGTGGAGGAGCAGCGGGTCTACTCCGAGACCCTCCTGGATGACCGAGCTTCTCACCCTATCTCTAAGGGAGAGCCCAGCCGCCCTGCGGAGAAACAACTGCCTTGGAGGACAAAAAAAACTTTGTTTTGGAAAACAGGAAGAGCCATAATATGCACAAATAAGGTTTTGCTTTTTGCGTATTTGTCTTTATTTTGATGTGAGATTCATGATTTCACAGAAGTCAGCTTCTTCTCCATCTGCTGTGATCACACATGGCTGATTCTGCATCCTGTCACTTGTCCTTTTCCGGTTTGTGATCCCAGCTCATCACAAAAGGATGGCGATGTGATCATCGACAAGGTCGGGAAAGTAATTCAGAGAAAATTCAAGGAGGAATCTGAAGATCTGTTAAGATAAGAAAGCTGTTGACAGACTGACTGAAAAGTAGATGTTTGGATATCTGCTTTGTGCTTGCTTGATGAGTCATCGTCACACAAAGTGAAAAGTGTCTCTCTAACCTCTAGTTAATAACTCGATCCATCCCTACAAGCACAGAGCTCTCAGCATCCTAAATCAAATCCGACTGTCAACAAACGATGCGGCTGATCTCACCATCAAAAGAGACAGTCTGGACATTCTGAAGGGAGATTATGTGGAAAGGTCATGAACAAATAACAGCTTAGCTGTTTTAAATAGTTTTTGATGATTGGTGAAACGTAGTTGAAACCGGATTGAATTGATAAGCTAACAGCTAGTTCAACTGCAGCCAAGATCATGATTGCATAAATCTTGAAATGTTTATAGTGGTTCATGCAAAAACTATTATTTAATCTTTACACCTCTGTCTTATTCAAAACTCAATTATTCAGGCAGGAATTACACAATACTCCTGCTGGAGATGCACCCAGACTGCACTGGAAGTACTGCTAGCTGCTGCTAATGCTATCTGCGTTTGCAAAGATGCTAAATGTTCTATGGAAATAACTTTTGCATCTATTTACTGTCACCACTGATCAACAAACACCTTCAACATACCGTAAGTGATGCCACCCAAAAAGTCCTGATGTGTCATGTGCAGACGTTTTTCTTCATATAGCTACTTTGTATTTGTCATGATCCGCCCCGGCCTCCCTGACTGTGTCTCTCCTGCCCTGATTACTCTGCCCATGTGTTCCTGATTCCCTTGTGTATTTATGTCAAGTCTTCATGAGTCAAGTCTTCGTGAGTCGAGTCCCAGTCAAGTCTTCGATTCCCAGTCAAGTGTTCGAGTCCCAGTCAAGTGTTCGACTCCAAGTCAAGTGTTCGAGTCCCAGTCAAGTGTTTGAGTCCCAGTCAAGTGTTTGAGTCCAAGTCAAGTGTTCGAGTCCGTGTCAAGTGTTCGAGTCCCAGTCAAGTCTTTGAGTCCCAGTCAAGTGTTCGAGTCCCAGTCAAGTGTTCGAGTCCGTGTCAAGTGTTCGAGTCCGTGCCAAGGGTTCGAGTCCCTGTGCCAAGTCTTTGAGTCCCTGTGCCAAGTCTTTGAGTCCCAAGTCTTCGAGTCCGAGTTTCCCAGTCTGAGCTCAAGAGACCCTTTGTAAGACGGAGTGCCGCCTGATCTTAGAGGCCCCTGCTCCGCAGCCCCGGACTGTGTTTGTTCCCTGGTCTCGTCTTCTGTGTTCCCTGGTCATGTGTGCCCTGGTCTGGTCTTCGTTCGTCCCTGTGTCTCCTGTGCTCTGTGGCTTGTGGGCGTCTGGTATCTGCCCCTTGAGGGGGGGGGGGGGGGGGGGGGTACTGTCATGATCCGCCCCGGCCTCCCTGACTGTGTCTCTCCTGCCCTGATTACTCTGCCCATGTGTTCCTGATTCCCTTGTGTATTTATACCTCCCTCCTTTTTGCTGTCTTTGTCGGTTCATTGTCGTTGTGCATGTTCGTTCGTCCTGTTGCTCCCAGTCTACAAATAAACATATTTTTATTTTTTCATCCGTCTGCCTGATTTTCTGCCTCCTGGAAACCACCACCACACATGGTCTGCCACCTCCACCCGCAGAACATGACAGTATTGCTCGTCCGGTTGTCCGTCCTGTGTTGAAGTAACAGCGAACTGATAACGAGTCATCTGCTATCTGCTCACTCAGACACGGTCAGTCAGCAGGAGTGGAGGTCAGGCTCAAAGAGGGGCGCTTCTTTTGTGCGCTCTAAATAAGCTGACCGTGCTCACAGCGGCAAGTGCCACACACAGCTCCACAGGGCTGCATAATTAGGACGCAAGGACTTATGTCAATGTCAGCTGTGCATTTTGTGTCTTATTGTGGCCTTTTGCCGGATGTCACCATCTTTGTTTTTTTGCTCTTTAAGAAATGACCTTCTCAAAAATGTCACGAGTGTCTGTGGAGCCCACGTGCCACGGCGCGATAAGCTTCGGCCATGCACAACTCCGCTGGTAATTAATGCTTGGTCTTGTTCGGATGTGGGCAGAATTCTCAGGACGCATAAAGGGCATGAGTGGTGAAAATGGTGAACGATTGTGCTTTTCCAGCAAAATACGAGGCAAGAACAAGAATGTGTGATGTGATGCCTCATTTAGAAAAACGATAAGAATGTTTTGACAGAAGAAGTTGAGCGTGCATGCAGCGGCTTGGGTGGGATCAAATGGACCACTCACTCTTTGATTCACTGTGGTTTCCTTATGGGATGGTAAAGATGATGCACATAGGCAAAAAAAAAGAACCAATTCCCCCGAGGAACAGAGAGCATCTTAGGAGGTTTAATCATGCTGGCTGCAGAGATGCAGCAAAGGAACGGAAAAATATGTGAATAGTTATGTTTACTTGTTCAGAAGCGGATAGAGCTTGTAGCAACGACATTAATAAACCAGAAAGAATCACACGCGCCCCACATTTCTGTATCATCAAGCTGTCAGGTGAATTTCAAAGATGAGCCATGTGCTACGACACAAACAGCTAATAAAGTTTTTAAACCCTGTTTTTTCTCTCTCTCTCTGTGCTTTGGTAGACAAGTTGAAGACTCAGTGATGTATTATTCAGATCAGAGTCAGGATCGTATTTTCATTTCTCACCTCGTTCTGTCACAACACACACAAACACACTCTCCGTTCATCATGTACCGATGCTCTGTTTGATGTCTGACTCTAGCTTGATGAGCTCTTGCTGCATTTTTCTCAGTGAAGTCTTTCAACAACCACATCTATTTTATTTCTGCTTGTCCTTTGATGCCAAAATGTGACTTGGTTTAGGAATGCTTTGGTTTACTAGATTACCGTGTCCTAGAATGATGACGTTACCAGCACAAAAATCACTGGTGGATAATACGGCTGAACGATTTAGGAAAATAATCTAAATGCGATTTGATTCACGATTATTTTCTCATTTTTCAACTAAATGAAGCAAAAAAAATCTATGTAACTTGTACTGAAAATAAACAAGTTTATGCATCTACATATTTATCTACATATATCAACAAGTGTATTTGTCAACAAATACATAAACTCTCACAAGTAAAGAAAGAATGTTGCATGTGAAGGTGCGATGCTTTGCAGCCAGGAGCACATCCCCTGAAGGAGCATGGGTATTAGCATCAACTGTGCAAATGTATTTGCTGGAAAGAAGTGTGTCCCATTTAGTGAAGCCTTTTGTGTTTAGAGTTTTTGACGTCTTGTCCATGCAGAGCTTCCGTAGTTCAGTTACGCCCATAGCTGCTAGTCTTACAGTTTTCTAGCTTTACTAAAATATCTGTCTGTACTTATTTGATTGATGGCAGTTTTAACTTTTTATAAGACTCCAAAATATAATAATTTGGCACGTTCCTAATTCGTAATTTGTAAGAATGTAATCGGTGATATTAGCATTGGGATCCCTATGGGTTTTTTCCATGTATATTAGCATAGGGCTAACCACTCGCTGCTAGCCTTTGCGATTTGAAAATCTCCTTTTGTCAAATCGCGATTTAATTGCATACGCGATTAATCGATCAGCCCTAACTGATAAGATTTAAATTTAAGACAATCTGTGTTTAAAAAATAATTCAACAGGACCTAAATGTGCATTTCAGGAAGAACTGCTGGTTTTAAAAGCAGCGCTCAGGATGGCACCCATGTTTTACACATGGCTACCGGTTTGCCACCAGTCCAACTGTTTTTTCTAAACACACATAAAAATGTAGCCCAGACAGAAATAATACTTTTTCAGTTCAATCAGAATCAATTACATCATTAATTACAAACTAATTAAGTGCAACTTTAATTAAGAGCTAAATTATTGTTATGAGGTGAGTAGATTATCTCAGAGAGACTAACCCAGATTTAGACGGATCAATACTCGAGGGAAAGACACATTTTGCCTTCATAGAAGAAGTGTTAGACCTCTGGGGGAACTCATGAAAAACAATTGTGGTTATAATTTTGTTGAGCATAAACACTCCAAGAAGATTGTGGTAAAAACTAAACATAAAATTAGGAATCTGGGGGTCAAACCATCCCTGAGGGCCCAACCTGAGCCCTGTCGTCTCCATGGCTCTCCATCTGCACCCACAGGGGAAGACCACACTAACTTAACATACTGGGACTTTGCCAACTACATGATATCAATGCGAGTGATGCAGAGAACACTCAAGTCCTGCGTCTGCAACGTTGCAAAATGCAAAGTTAGATGTAAACGTCTTGAAACCTTGTGCTAGATATTCAAAAATGTCAAATTTGAACCAAAAAAATGTAAGTTAGAATTCCTAAAGATGTTGTGAATGTGTCTGCTTCCTGGGATGTTTCTGTTTGAGTTAAAACACGAGAGATCAGAACTAAATTATACCCCCACCAGTTGCACCACTGATCAGGCTCCAGCAACAGCCCAGTTCTTCTAATGATCTGCACCAACAGAGCAATTCCACTGGGGTGGTTTTTAATTTAATTACATGTTTCAATGTGTTAACAAACCATAAAACCAACTCTAAACATTCCTGAGAGTCTGTATAAGACAAGATCAAAAAGGGTTTTACACACACACACACACACACACTGGCCACTTGTCTTTGTTACACACTACTTTTGGTCTGGACAGGTTTTATAGAGAACAGACTCAACATCTGTACCATTAACACTTGATGGAATTGAAGAAATCCCTTTGATCCTGCGGGTATCAGGGTGAGCGAACCTGAAGAGGTTCAGCCCAAACCAATGATCTGAAGTTTTTGGATGAGCAGCTCTGAAGTGATTAGGTCTGGGCGCAGTAGCCTGTGAGCCAGAGCAAACCAGGGGAGACAGGCAGCAGGAGAGCAGAGCCTCTGTGCCTTTAGATCAGCTCGTTGATTAGTCCACATTGTTAGCACCTAACAGAAAAGTATTATAGCTAAAGCACAAATTCATTTTTAAATCACCCAACTGAGGATTCTGGGAATCACAGGTTGTTGCTCCAACTTGGTGCACATGTTTGTGTCCCACTTCAGCTACGGATGGAGAGGCGAGACAGCGCTACAAAGCAACACCCATTACTAGCTCTCCTGGTGTTGCTGTCAAGAAGACGTGAGCATGAAATCATCAGCCACAACCAATAAGGTAGCAAGAGGACATGCAGACCCTCTATGTCAGGTTCCTTTGAGAGAAGCACAAACAGCTTCTCACAAAGGCAGGAAGGAAAAGACGGAAAGGGGAACGGCTACGAGGCACCTGGATGCAGCGTCTTGGACTGGAAGAGAAAAAGGCGTGCAGTCCTAATGAGACTGCAACTAACTTGCTTTAGGAAATGTGCCTCAAAGTGATGAGGTGAAAGCATCAGCCGCCGAATGGACTGTGAAACAGAAAAAGAGGCGAGCAGCGAGCAGGAATGAACGACTTCTTAGACCAGAACAGTAAACATGGATTTACTGTTTTTGCTTTTTTTTTTGTTGACAATATTTTCTATTTCAGACATATTTAACTTCAGTTCAATTCAGTTTATTTATGTAAGGCTAATTCACAACAAGAGTCATCTCAAGGCACTTCACAAAGGGAACGATCCAACTGAAGCCACGTATCAGAGCACTGAGTTCAGTGGCCGGATGTGGCCCGTGGGCCACCAGTTGAGGTTCGCTGCTCTACAGTGATGTGAGAGACTCATCAGCAGTTATCATAAGCCCCTGGTGACAGCTGTTGGCTGTAAGAGTGTTACGAGTTTAGAGGTAAATCACTTTCTCACAGAGGGCCAGTTTGTTCAGATATGTTGGCTCTCATTAACTGCTAATGACAACTAAAGTTGCCACGTGCATGTTTTTACTGTGTGGGCGTCGGACGAGCCCCCGCACCGTGAGAACAAACATCTCAGCTCTAAAGCCGATCTTCATCTGCATACATCACACGTCACGTGATCAGGAAGCAGAACATCCATGTGTTAGGAGATCATTTTGGGCCGTTGCTGTAAAAAAAAGTGAGGCACGAACCAGAAAAGCTTCTGCCGATCACAATTCAACAACGGATTATGAAAGAACGGATAACGCTCGAAACGCGCGGATCCTTCCTGATGTAAGAGGTGAGTCTCCGCTTTGTTTTGGTTGTTTTGGCGTTGACATCATCCTAGCGCGCGACGTTCTGTGACTCTTAAAAAAAACTGAAAACGCAGAAAAACACTGGCAGCGAATGGCTATTCTGGTCAGGAAACGGCTGGCAGTTAATGAGTTAATAAATGGTACTTTTTAAATACTCTATTTTGTAATTACTCAGATTATCTTTGTTTGATTTTGAAGGACATCTTGAATCAGTCAAGAAAATGATTGGACAATGTGAATGACTGATATGAAAATTGCAGACATTGATCTAATTCCAATTGAAAATCCACGCTGCAATAGATCTCCATCAACTAACCTAAAGTGTAATTTATTTAAAAATAAACTAAAATGCACACTATTGCAAATGTCTTCTTTGTCACAATCCCCTCTATCCTTTAGTCAATAGTAATATAATGCATTTATTTAGAAATACACTGTAAAATCCACTGAGAATCCACGAAGGTTTTATCAGCAGATGTTTGGCTCTGAAGGAAGGATTTTTCTTGTTTTTCAAACTACAACCAGGAAATGAGACATGAGGGAACATGTCTGAAATATTAATCACATTGATTTCACTGACACAACTGAGCAGCAATAAGATGACAATAAATCATTTTCATATTTGGCTTTCACTCCTTTTTAATATAAAACAAAAACTTCATCTCAGGTTGTTTTTTTTACACAAAACAGCAAATAACCAGCAGGGGTCTCATTTATCAAACATTGCGTAGAATCCTTACTAAAACCGTACTTAAGCTCAGCAAAAAATGTACTTACGCCAAGTAGGTTTGTGATCTATCAAACATGGAGTGCGCACAACTGCACGCAATCTCCACTTCATAAATCAGAAACTATATCTAGAAAGGTTCTCAGCTGCTTTTTAGTCACATCCCGCCCTCACTAAGCCCATTTACTGCCATAAATGGTCAATGCAAATTGCCTTGTGGATCTCATGCATTAACATAAGCTGGCTGTTGCAGCGCTCCGCCAATTACATGGCGACCGTAGATCAAGGCAGATCAAGGAAGCACAATTGCACAGAAGCAGAAGTTGAGGTACCTGTGGGTGAGGTGGAGAAATGAAAGGAAGTACTTTTGCAAAACAAATAAAGAGAAAATCCACGGAGTGGCACAGCGTTGCTGAAGCCGTCAATGTTGTGAGTTCTTCAGAGAGATCTGTGGCGGATATTAAAAAAATGGTCCAATCGGGATTCGATCCCCAGACTCCCAGGTGAGAGTCATGCACGCTAACCAGTCACTCAAACAGAGATCTCCCCTATCCATGGAGCCAGGGTGCATGATCAATCGGGTCACAGTGACAGGACACACACCGTCACAGATGCATGACGTTCTGTCTCAATCTGTCCCCCTGCTGATATTCTGCATTCCGTATTCTGCGCTTCAGGCTGTGTGTGTGTGCGCGCATGTGTGTGTACGCGCGTGTGTGTGTGTGTGCGTGTGGGGGGTCTTGTTCTGTGTGAAAACGAAGCAGTACAAGTGATGATGCTGCAGGATTTCAAAATGTTATCCTTATCAGGAG
Source organism: Nothobranchius furzeri (assembly GCF_043380555.1). Classification (NCBI taxonomy): domain Eukaryota; kingdom Metazoa; phylum Chordata; class Actinopteri; order Cyprinodontiformes; family Nothobranchiidae; genus Nothobranchius; species Nothobranchius furzeri. The sequence continues at coordinate 38,491,880 of NC_091755.1, forward strand.
CAGCACTGCAGGTGCTCTCCATGTCTAACATGTGCATAAGCCAGGTCCTTAGTCAACTTAAAGTTGCACACATTTTTCCGCTAAGTTTTCTTTCATAAATCCCAAAGTTTGCGTTGAAAGTTGCTTACGCAGTTTTCCAACCCCGTTTTGTGCGTAAGCAAGCTTGATAAATGAGGCCCCTGAACGGTGAGGTGTATGCAGCCCCTCTCAGAACAAAAACCTGATGAATAACAATCATGTTTAATGCAATATTGATTTGACCGGCACATATCCCTGAAATAGAAATAACAGGAGAAAAATCATTTGCTTTTTATTCACAGGAAGTATAGAAAGGGCACAATACATCAGAGGTTCTCTGAGGAGCAATTTGAAGATAGATTTGATATTGGAGTTGTTTACCAGTGCCTGAATGGAGCCGTTGCTAGGGTACATTGATCACCGTCTAATGCCTTAAATGTTAGGAACAACTTGTCATTTGCAGATTGGTTCAAGTCTGTGCAAAATCGCTCCCAACAAAGATGATGAGACAAAAGAAAAGTCAAAATACAAGTCAGTACAACTCGTAGAGTAATGAGGTGCCCCAAACCCAAAGATGGTTGATTAATTATCTCAGTTATGTTGTATTTGTATCCAGATGTTTCATCCAGTTGATAAAAGATCAACCAGCCAGGGTCAGTTGGGAGTAGTGGAACTACAACTGATAAAGATACACAAATAAGACAAGAGCTGTCAGTCAGTGTTACTGTTTTAAAAGTTTTATTAACTTTAAAGACTAAATTTGTCACGTTCGGAGTTGGTAGGGCCCAAAATGCAGTACCCAGGATG
>NC_091755.1:38495204-38515204 GCF_043380555.1 Nothobranchius furzeri
CCTGGCAATGATCTAAAGCACAAATCAAGACCGGAGACTAGGCCGTAGACGCCTGCTGGTCATCTCCATGTAAACATGGTTCAACTCGGGGATGTTGTTCTAAACAGCAGGGTCCAAATGTAGGTCCAAATGGTGCATTATGGACAACCCTATTTGAAAGGTCAACACATTGTTATGGGCTCGACACACGGGAGGCAACATCGCCTCTCCTCCATTCATTTTCAATGAGACATGCGCGACGAAGCGATAATCGCGGGTCTCTCTCCTACCAAGCGAAACGCGAAAAACGTGCGTGTGAAAGTTTGCACTCGTGCACGTGTCGTGCACGGACAACCCAGCGACGTGATCCCAGAAAGTTGAAACATTTTCAACTTTTCATCGCTGTCGCTCGGACGAGGACCAATCAACGGAGGTTTCATTCACTGACCAATGAGCGGACAGGATGCTCCGCACATCTCCGAGCAAACATGGAGGAGAAGTTGATTATTATTATGTTTTATAGTAAAATCAGAAGTAAGATTTCACATAACTCTAGCAGCACCTTGTGAAACATCTGAACCGCTTAAATAAACTTAATTCCCTCCAACCTGACACAGCCAAACAAAACAACGGAAGTTTCGATTTCGCCATGGAACAGAACGCGTGGACGGCTTTGCCGCTGGCCGCTGCCTCAGATCGCCTCCCGTGTGACAGGTAATAAAAGCGACAGCGACAAATTTCACTGATCGCGGTCGTTTGTCGCCTCCCGTGTGTCGAGCCCATAAGTAACAGTGTTTAAACATGCATTGATGCTCCCGAGAATCACACGAGGGGATCAGGAGAAATCGCTGTGGCCGTTGCCAGATGAGACATGGTTTAAGGTGCAAAGCGGAAGAATGGAGACGAGAAGGAGGAGCAGCCGCAATGTTACAAACGGAGAGACCATGCAGGAAAGGAAGGAGGAGAAGAAGGGAGGATTATGACGTGGGATCGATACAAGTTGGAAAACAAGCCCAAGGTGGAGGAAACTGCAGGGTAAAAGATGTTCAATCGATTTGCTCCCTGGCGTCAGGCAGAGCATGGGATTATGGATGTTTGCATAGAGAAGACAGCGGCCATGGGAACACGCGGGAGAGTGAGACAGGCAGGATGAAACATAAAGGCAGACGGGAACGCGGAACTGAAGGGACGGCAACAGCTACATGAGCACTGACACACAACGTGAACCGACGTCATGTTCATGAAAATGTCAGGGTTAATCCTGCAGAGGTGATTTTATGTGAAACCAGCTTGTGATGGTGTTACGTAACACAAAATGACAATAACCAGAGAGGAGAATGCTTGGAGCAAATGATGGTCATATGTAACCAACACGCAGGCATTCATCGCTGAGTGTCAGTTTAATCGCGTTCACTCCACTCTCAGTCTGACAGGCAGCAATGTATTGGAAACAAATACCCCAGGAAGAAGGAGTATTTATTTTAGGCAGTATTTAGGACATGGTAGTAAAGAGGGAGATGAAAGACGAGCAGCTAAAGCCTGCTGTAAAGTCAGCCCAGATTGCCTCCGTTCATGCTGAAAGCCAGAGTGGATTAAATATGATGCTCAGGCACAAATGGAGAATGATGCTGAGCAGATTGTGTCTCCTCAGCCTTGAAAACAGATTAAAAACCTTTAATGATTGGCATCTTGAGGGAAGGTGGCCTAATCTCAACCAAATCCAGTACGGTCAGCTATCATACCGACTGGCCTTATAATCACATGAACAGACAACTCTTTTGTACTGACGCTTCGCCGACTGTGGCCTTATGACATCAAACAGCTGTTGTCATTAGCCAGCCAGGACTCAGCTTCTTAAAGGATAAGTAATCCTTTTGGGGTAAATCAAACAATTAGAGTCAGAGTCTGGTGAATTTCAGAAATGTTGTTAATCATTTATCTGCTCAAGGTAATCAGAACAGTAAAAATAAACTTCTACCTGATAAAGGGTTAGAAGCGTCCTCGGGTGCGTTCTTTAAAGTTTACGATTAATTATTAATATTAATGCACCCTGCCTGCATGACTGAAGAATGCTGGAAATAGGCACCAGCCCCCCGTGACCCTGCATGGATAAGCGGGTACAGAAATGGGTAGATACTAGGGCTGCACGATATTAGGAAAACCGGCGCTATTCGATAACAATGATTAATATTGTGATGACGATATTACTGGCGATAAATAAAAACTTAACTCAGGAACTAAAATAATCAAAAATATAGAAATAAAAAAATCATAAAAATGAGAAAAGTAAAAGATGTGAGGAAAGGGGAAAAGAAAATGAACAAGAAAAGGCGATCAATGGATCCCAGGAAAAGCAGAATCAGCAGAAAGAGCAGAACAAAGCTAACTCAGGTGTTTGCTATCCGTCAAAATTAAGTGCCGTCCACCTCGGGGGTGGGCATCTAACCTAAGAGAACCCACTCAATGGGCCAAATGGGCGAGGAGCTCTATTTGATTCGTTACAAAAGCATCACGCTTCTGTTTGACTGACAGAATAGATTATGTGTAGCAAACATTTGAGCTGACCATTCATTGCGATATTTTTCTGTTCTTTGCGATATGCATATTGTGCATGCTGATATCGCGATAACGATATATTTGCGATATACTGTGCAGCCCTAGTAGATATTAATAATAATTGATCATTTGAATATGATGCTGCATGTTCATTAAAAGGAAAACAGCTACTGGTCTTTAAAGAGGAAATAATAATTAGGGATGCCTGATATTGGCTTTTCGACCGATATTGTCTACCCCCCCCCCCCGCCCCACCCCCCACCACCACCAAACGTACACTCTTTTGACATCACAATAAGGGAAATTGCCAAAGTAGCAGTACCACCACACAGCAGAACTCCTCCAGCCTTGTGCTACATGTGGAGATAGAAAAAAACGACACAGAGCTTGGAATGAGCCAGAGACCAGATTCTTTTAGCTGCTTGAGTCCAGGATCAAAATGTTTTCTCTTTTTAAACGATTCTGTTGTTTGAAGGAAAGTATCTGTGCCATGAAACACCAAAATAGTCCAAAACAAGAACTACATCACTTCTGATTCTCCCAGTGAATGAAGGGAGGAACTCCAACAACAGTCAAACCAACCTCCCCTTACATACGTAGCTTTCCGATGTTCATGTTGTAGGATTCGTATATATTTGTCTATTGCACATAGTGTTCCATTCATTATAAAGGTATAACAGAAAGAGAAGTACCAGTGATAACGTTAAAATAGGTACAGTATATAGCTCAATTCAATTCAGTTCAGTTTACTTAAATAGCACCAAATCATGACAAGAGTCGTCTCAAGGGACTTCCCAAAGTAAACGTTATGTAGCATGTGATCCAATCTGTGGTGCAGATGGCTGACTGAGATCAAACTGATCAGTTACATCTACACTAGATGTAAATGTTGGTGGTTCTAGCAGGGAACCCAAGCCAAAAACCACTCCCCCGCATATTGTAGTTCCCCCCCCCCCCCCCCCCCCCTTTCCCTGTTGCAACACACTTAATTCAATGGTCCTCATGTTCTGCAGAAGGTGGACAGTCACTTGCTGATCCAAATCCTGAGTGTTGGAGCAGAGAAACATCTAAAACACAATTTGGCACGTGGATGAGGGCCTTAAAACTTACATGATTAAAGTTTAAAATGCATCATGTTTTTTTTTCAGACACTACCAAACATCTAGCATTCTGGGAAACTTTTTTTCTATTCTGCAAAAGCCGCCAAGTGTCTTTATGTCAGGTTTTAGGGTAATGTCAGCCTGTTCATGCCCTCCACTCCACCTCTCTCAAAGGACCACATGCTGCTGCCGCCAATTAGCCCGGGCGTATGACCCAACTGCGGCCGCACATCCTCCATTCACCAAACCCGTTGCATAAAAAGATCAGGAGTAGGACATATACTCTAGCGTCTCCTCTGTCACTGCCTCTGACCCCATGACCCCTGCAGCCACAGCCGGTGGATAACAGATGATATGGAGGCAACAAGCACAGCGAGGCATGAAAACAAGAACAAGAAAAAGTCAGAGTACAGTGATCTATAAGCTTCTGTTACTGTAAAGGGACAATAATATGAGGCGCTAGAAGTGAAGATGTTAGTCAAACACTAACAGGACCAAAAACACACAAATCATTCTGTCCTCTACCTCCTCCTGTGATGGCAGACTGACTCCAGCAGTCCAGGCTCGGTGGGGATTAGACCATCTGTTGCAGGATCTGATGAGTTTTTATGACTTCTGTTTCTGCCTTTGCTGTGCCTTTCTGTCCAGACACCTAGCAGTAAGTATGTGAATGCTGTGTTTTGGGACCTAGTCCAACGTGTCACTGTGAGCCGAGTCATCTGCTCACAGATGTGGCTCATTGTGGCATTGTTGACATCGTTGTACCTTAATTGTTACTGTATTTGTTCTTCGAGAGGAGAGGACAAAGTGTGCAAACAGAACATCTGATCAGTCCTGCACCCTGACCAGTAAGATTTAGTCCCAAATCCACATCTCCTCCCAGCTGTGTCACACCCTTGCTCAGTACATCTCATGTTCTCTACCCTATCTGCAACGTCTCCGCTTTCCCTCCGTATCCTGCCTGCTTTCCAATTTTGTTTCATCATTCTGGAGCCGTCGCACCCCAAACTGAGCTGTGTGGGGAGATTTTCTTAACAACAGAATGCCGTCGCTGTGATAAAAGCGGACTCTGAGCTACACAGAATGCGGGGCAAGAGTAGGGGGATGACTGTGCCTCAGTTTCCCATTTGTGACCTGCCACCCTAAGAAGTGGAACACAGAGGACTGATGTCTCAGAAGAAGCAACTGTGATGATGGATGTCGGCTCCAAGCCTTGCTCTTCTCTCTGATAAATCTGGTTTCTGCTCCAGATACGTTTCGCCAGCAAGACTCAAATGAAATACTGAATTACAAGAACTGCAACAAGACCAAAGTCCAGCTCAGAGATAAAAAGAGAACATGGTTAATATCTCATTTTTGAATGACTTATGAATAAAAAGTGCATCAGAACTACAAAGAAATGTATTCATAAGAACATCTCTGTAAAAACTTCTAATTAACAGGGAAGTAGGGAAATACACTCACCTAAAGGATTATTAGGAACACCTGTTCAAATTCTCCTTAATGCACTTATCTAACCTTTCTCAGTGGCCTAGTGGTAGAGTGTCCGCCCTGAGACTGGGAGATCAGGGGTTCGATTCCTGGTTGGGTCAGACCAAAGACTTAGAAAAAATGGGACCCAATGCCTCCCTGCTTGACACTCAGCATTAAGGGGTTGGATTGGGGGGTTAAACCACCAAATAGTTCCCGAGCGCAGCTGTGTCTGCAGCTCACCGCTCCCCCAGGGGATGGGTCAAATGCGGAGAACAAATTTCGCACACACACCTGTGTGTGTGACAACTAATGGGACTCTGACTTTAATTAACCAATCACAAGGCAGTTGCTTCAGTGCATGTAGGGGTGTGGTCCTGGTCAAGACAATCTCCTGAACTCCAAACTGAAGGTCAGAATGGGAAAGAAAGGTGATTTAACCCTCCCACTGTCCTAATGGGTGTGACCCCGCAAGGAAAGTTGGCCGTTGAGCAGGATTGATGGTTTATCCCTTGGGTCCACATGGCAGGGGTGAGGAGTGAGCACCAGCTCACCCCGCCACGTGGACCTCAAGGGATAAACCATCAATGCCTTGTTGATGCTAGAGGTCAGAGGAGAATGGGCCGACTGATTCAAGCTGATGGAGGAGCAACTTTGACTGGAATAACCACTCGTTACAACCGAGGAACGCAGCAAAGCATTTGTGAAGCCACAACACGCACAGCCTTGAGGCGGATGGGCTACAGCAGCAGAAGACCCCACCAGGTACCACTCATCTCCACTACAAATAGCAAAAAGAAGCTACAATTTGCACCGGCTCACCAACATCGGACAGTTGAAGACTGGAAAAATGTTGCCTGGTCTGATGAGTCTCGATTTCTGTTGAGACGTCCAAATGGTAGAGTCAGAATTTGGTGTAAACAGAATGAGAACATGGATCCATCATGCCTTGTTACCACTGTGCAGGCTGCTGCTGGTGGTAGTGTAATGGTGTGGGGATGTTTTCTTGGCACACTTTAGGCCCCTTAGTGCCAACTGGGCATGGTTTAAATGCCACGGGCTAGCTGAGCATTGTTTCTGACCATGCCCATCCCTTCATGACCACCATGTACCCATCCTCTGATGGCTACTTCCAACAGGACAATGCACCATGTGATAAAGCTCCAATCATCTCAAATTGGTTTCTTGAACATGATGATGAGTTCTCTGTACTACAACGGCCCCCACGGTCACCAGATCTCAACCCGATAGAGCATCTTGGGATGTGATGGAGCGGGAGCTTCATGCCCTGGATGTGCATCCCACACATCTCCATCAACTGCAAGACGCTACCCTATCAGTATGGGCCAACATTTCTAAAGATGCTTTCAGCACCTTGTTGCATCAATGTCACGTAGAATTAAGGCAGTTCTGAAGGCGAAAGGGGGTCCAACACGTATTAGTATGTTGTTCCTAATAATCCTTTAGGTGAGTGTGTATGTACACCAATATGGCGATATTTCATATTATGATACTTAAAGGATGTATAAATTTTTATGGATAAATTAGGCCCGCATGCAAACATTTACTTAATTTCATTTGTGATGTGCAATGGATACTCCTGCTAGTTGGGTTAGCAGTAAAAAAAAAATAAAATAAAAGTCCACAGTAGAACCAAATGTGTTACAAACCGAACCAAGGAGCTCAAAAATAAACAAGATGACCATTTTTTTCTGTAATATTTTCTGTTTGTACATGAAGACAAAAAATATGTCCACTTTAAATTTAAAAATACAGTTAAACCATAAAATGTGGGATTCATAAAAAACAGAAATAAAATACATTTAACAGATTTGATAAATGACCCTACACCATTTTTAACATCACGACCATTTCTAGGCAGCTAAAGGTTTCGCATTTCTACATCATGAGCTCCAGGGAGAACAAACATGCGTTGGTAGCAGCTTTTGTTGATCCCAGTTAGTCTTGGGTAGGGATAGGTACCTTTGACATTTGAATCGATTCGGTACTAATTCCCGGTACCTAGGAATCGATACCGGTACTTAACGGTACCAATTTTCGATACTTTTGAGTGTTTATTATTTTAATTCTTTTTTATAATTAAATATATATTTTTCTCAATATATAACAATATTTGATAAATATCACAATAAATAACATACAACTGTTTGTATTTTAACATCGTCCTTGTAGTTTTATAAGCTGATAATTAAACTGAAGCAAACATCTTTACTGTGAAATAAATTTACTGTGAATCTTCATTCCTTTTGCCGCCCTTTTTCAATTGATTTTTCCTACTGGGAAGTTAGAATTTCCGAGGAGAAAGCGAACGCACCATTAGCTGATAACAAGGGTTAGGGTTAGGGTTAATGGTGGCAATGGAAGCTAACATGTCAAGCTAACGTTATCTTAAACAGTTTATTTAACTGCTGGAGCAGATTAAAACGATGATGCCTCACACTTAGATCGTTGTCGCTGGTTTCATCTTCACCCAATTAGGGTTGTCACGGTAACCGGTATAGCGGTAAACCCCGGTAAAAAAGTTGACAATAAAAATAACCGTCCAGTTTTTAAAAAACTAAATTATCTCGGTGGGTTTACCGTGGCCGCGGTTTCGGCGCGGTGACCCTTACCAGCCACCGTCGCTTCAGCTGAAGTTCCCGCGGCGCGCACACGCACTTTTTAGTTTGCAACGGCACCAAAACTTTGAAGCTGAAATAATGGCCGAAGGAGGAGACGGCAGCGCCCAGGACATCCATCAGCCCTCAAAGAAGACTAAATCGGAAGTATGGGCATATTTTGGATTTCTGAAAAACGCTGAGGGACAGTTAATAGAAGACGGCTATCCCGTTTGCAGAACGTGCAGGAAACAAGTGTCTGCAAAAGGCAGCAACACTTCGAATCTAACGGCACATCTGCGTGACCATCACCCACGTCTCTACAGCCAGTGCAAGGTAAGTTAACATTAGCATTTTAGCTTAAATGCATGACATGAGCACTTTTGGTTGAGGGAGAATGCAACGAGTCACTATATACTGCAGCCGCAGCGTCCTCTGCCAGCATTTAAACCGTGTCACAGACACCCTGTTGCTGGATGAAGCATCTTATTTGTTGATGATGAAGAGAAATATACAATTAGTTCCTTGTCATTGATTTGTTTACTTATTCAATGCCATTTATACTTGAACATTTGGATTTGATTACATAGTGTAGTAGTTATTTTAGTAATTTGTTTAAAGTGGCTATTTATTTTAAATACATATTTTTTAAGGTCGACTTGTACAGTGCTCAAGTCAAGTGTGGACTGGAGTTTTAGATTTTCATTTTGATAATGAAGAAAACAAGTATATGAGAAAACAAGTGGTGTTTCTTTGATTTGTTTACATATTGTTTATGTTTTGAATGTTTGGATTTGTATAATTTAAACCTGCACTGACTACTGTAACATGTTCCAGAAAAGAAGCTATTTGTTCCTTTACTTGTGAAAAGTTGCACTTTTGCTAAGGCTTTGTGTTATTTTAGGTTTAATAAACAATATTAAACCTTTTCAAAACTATTTCAGTTTGTGTAGAACAGGACTATCAATGCTTTCTGAACATATGCAACACCGTTTAAAAAGTACCGCGATAATACCGAAAACCGTAATAATTTTGGTCACAATAACCGTGAGGTTAAATTTTCATACCGTGACAGCCCTACACCCAATCACCCGTCGCATTTAGTAAAGTGAAGCCAAACTTTAGAGCGCGTTCATGTTCTTCTAGTCGGAAAATCGGAGTTCCGAGGTGAAAGCGAACGCACCATTAACGAAACTGAAGCTAACATATCAAGCTAACGTTATCTTAAACATTTTATTTACCTACCGGAGCAGATTAAGATGAGGATGTCTCACTTAGATCGTTGTCGCTGGTTTCATCATTACCCAGTTACCCATCACATTTAGTGAAGTGGACCCAAGCTTTAGCGTGCGTTCTTTCTACCATGCTGCTCTGTTTACAACTCGCTCGTAGCGACCGACGACATAACGCTCTTGCGCATGAGCAGCTGTCTAGGCAAGTTCTCGTTATGAAGGACGGGTACCGAAACGAGGCACCGTTTCAAATGACGTGAATCGGTGCTCAGTCGGTACTATGGAATTCGGTCGGTACCTTGAAAAGTACCGAATTCGGTACCCATCCCTAGAGATCAGTTTAGTCTCCAACAAGACTGTCCAGGAAAGCGAACTGTCACTCTAATAAGCAGGAGACTAATTTTAATGCTTTCCAGCCACAGCCCTTATTTTCTGGTATATTCTGTCTGAAATAAAAACTACAGCCTCATTGTTCAGAGCCGTGCACTAGGCGGGTCTCCAACCGATTGTTTCTGTCAAAGTGCAAACTCCCCAAAGTTTAAAGTGACCACAGCATCATTAGTTGGAATTCAACCAGTGTACTTGTCTGGAACCAAAAAGTATTCCACCTCTGCCTAAGCCTCAGCTGCCAACATCTCGCTGTGCAGCCCGACAAAGAAAAGACGTAGGCTGAGCTGGGAGCTGACAACTTCTGGAAGCTCTGGGCAGAGCCAGATAAAGATGTCAGCGTGTATGCATGCCCACCCCCAGCAGAAACAGCGTGGAAAAGCAAGACCTTTACATGATTTTAAATAATCAGTGTGTCTGAGTATGCTGGGAGAGGAAGAAATGCAGACACTGAGGAGACAGGCAGAATCCTGATGCAGCCTAGAAAGTAAAACAAGGCATTAATCTAAAGATGAAGCTCTAACTAACTGCACACGGATGCAGGTATGCTCTTGGAACCAGTCAGAACACACAGTTCGCATCGTCCTCAAAGGTACTTAAAGTCCAGAGTGTTGAGGGATGAGTACGTCTCGTATAGCGCTTAAATCTGGTGTTGTAATGTAACACAGAGCCTAATGTGGAACGCCAGAGGTGGAGGGAGGCTGGAGCTAAAACTCAACAGTGTACTTAGTCACTAAACAACATCCAGAGTTGTGCCAGCCATTTCTACACATAGGCTAGTTCTGGATTAAGACTGGAGAGTTGTTGCAATTTTTTGTCAGCGAGTGAACTTCAACATGAGCTAAAACATCCTAAGTCTGTTATTCTGAGTACTTCATCCTCTCATGTGCAGCTATATTGTAATGAAAAAAACTTCAAATGAATGAAAAATACAGCCAAGAGATATCATGAGAGGACACTTGAGAAGAGGCTGAGTGTATGTTAGTACCACAAAAGGGTCTGTGTGAAAGGTGGTGTTGGTGTTTATAGTAAAAAAGCCTTCAGATCACCCGATCTTCAATGTGAAAGTCACTTGGAAACAGCAATGAACTGGGAGTTTTGTCACCTTGCTACAGGCTTAGTGTTACTTTATGTGTGCTTTAAATCACAAGTTAGAAGACCAAACAGCATTTAGTGGTTGTGAGCTCAGCTGCTGGATTTTAAAGCATTAAAAAGCTTTTTCACACCTATATTAGTGTGTGTGCGTGTGCGTGTGTGTGTGTGTGTGTGTGCGTGCGTGCGTGCGTGCGTGCGTGTGTGTGTGTGTGTGTTTTCCACTTCAAACACTGGTCTAACCAACCAGACCAGCGTGTCCAGTAACATATTAATGTTACAATTAAACAGTTTCACTTCATGTAGGCTAGGAACGTTTCACCTGCCGTGGCCCGACCGCTTCTGCTCCACATAAACTTTGTGCGTGATCAAATGTCTCTACAGGTGCTTTATGAGCTGAAGAGGCTATTCTGCCTCAGACTGGATGCGTCATGCGTGTCCACATTACAGACGGGAACAAGCGCTGTTCAGCCAAAGTGTCACAATTTCATAAAAAGAACATTTTTCCAAGTGACACATACCTCAGAGAGACCGGGTTTCCAGACCGCCTCAGTGGGAGGAAATCCTATCGCATGCACCGTGGCTCCGCGCCGCACCGCGAACCCCTCTGCAGATCCCCCGCTCACTGTCCACCGTGGGCACTCATAAGGTCCACAGCGAGCTGAAGATGTGGAGAGGGGCCCGGAGCGCGTCGCAGAACCAGAGCGCACGCGGGAAGACTCCTCCGACTGAAGCGAGACTTGTCACTTAGAAAATGTTCCCTGATTACGAAACATTGGCCGACCAGCGCCCGCTCCCGTCTCCAATGTGGCAACACATCCAGGAGCCGTCTGAGGAGAAGCCCAGAATCTCACATCCTCATCAGCTCAGAATGCGCCGATATGATTACGCACAAGCGTGACCCGTCAACCCAGTCTCATAGTAAGACCGGGTTGGAACTGTTCAGGTTTACGCAGACAATCTTTACATTTAGAATTGACATACAGATGTAAAATTAATGCAGTAAAATATAAAGCTTTTTATTTAAATATCCATTCATTATTTTACAAGCACAGAGAGCCGCATCAGATGGATGGAAGAGCCGCATGCGGCTCCAGAGCCGCGGTTGCCGACCCCTGTGCTAGCCTACTTTATTGTCCCCAGCAATTTTTAAACCCCACTCAAGTGTAAGGTTATTGTCCCCAGCAATTCTGAAAACAAACTGACGCCCTTGCATGCAGGTGTGTTTAAGGCTGCAGAAAATAGTTTATTTAAAAAAAGAAGAAACACACCAGGCATAACTATCCGAACAGAGAAAAATACTATTTGTTTAGAAATGAATAATAGAAACCTTCTGTGAGGGAACCAGCACGAGGTCCCTGACTGTACTTTTAATCCATCAACACCTTGAAATCAGCAAGTCTCAGAGTGGGAGCGGTGTCAGAAATCAGCACCAACTAACTATGTTGAAATCAACAGATATAATCAACACACCTGCAGACTCCTGCCATTGCAACAGATCAGTGAAACAGCACTTAGTGCTCAGTTTGCATCAATAAACCTGACTAGTTCAGATCTTCTGAAGTCAGGTTAGAGCAGGACTACATTTTAGTTTTAACCCTGCTTCAGCACACCCAATTTCCACCAGCAGGTGATTAACGGGCTTCTGCGGAGCCTGATGAGCTGCTGCAGATGATTCAACCACTGAAACTAGTGTATTGGAGCAGAAAAACCACTAAAACGTGCTAGATACCGGCCCTCGAGGCCCAGAATTGAATAGCCCTGGGTTAGAGCATAGGAGCTATTATTAGCTTAGCTGTTGTTGATAGCTCTGTGAACAACCTCAGTTTGGAGAAACAATTATGATTTCTGACCAGATCATGGATAATCTAACAGCCAGCCACAGCACACCCTGGTCAAATGTTGACTCCTGCCTTTAATCTCTAAACTTTCATAGTGGTTTCTGTCAATCCATCTGTGAATGGTAAATGAAACATTGCTATAATGTTTTCATTCAGATTCCAACAGTTTTATCTGATTTTGACCTTGTATGTTTTTATCTTGTCTGTTTTTGTTTGGTGGTAAGCTAACTACGCGTCTGTTGCTGCAGCCAGATCGTCGTTGTAAATGAGAATGAGCTCTCAGCCGACTCATCTGGTAAATACAGGTTAAATAAACTCTGGTAAATGGTCTGTATTTGTATAGCACCTTCTTAGGGTTCTACAACCCCGCACGGCTCTTCACAACGCAACCAGTCATTCACACGCTGGTGGGGATGAGCTACGATGTAGCCACAGCTGCCCTGGGGTGCACCGGGGCGAGGTCTGTTGAACACTGGCGCCACCGGTCCTTCCGACCACCACCTGCAGGCAAGCCGGGTTAAGTGTCTTGCCGAAGAACACCACAGCAGCATTCTCTGGTCTGAGCCGGGATTGAACCTGCAACCTTCCGATTACTGGACGACCTGCTCTACCTCCTGAGCTGCTGCTGTCTTTACCCAGCTCTGCCACTAATATCCACTGCAAATACCCATAGAGTTCAATGCCATTAACCTTTACATAGACAGAAACTTAACAAAGGCTTTGGCACAGGAGTCTATGGTTAAGAGAATTTAGCTGAGCAGATCATAATAAACAGAACTGGCAGTGCTACATAAAGCTAGCTCGGCTGCTATTCTCTGCTGGAGTTCTATGTAAACTATGTTCGCACAATCCAGAAATTTTGCATAGTCGTGTGCAGAATTATTCGTTTATTTGCAGAATTAATTTGCATCAGAGCTGTTTGTAGCGCTTACGGTGTAGCATGTAACACTAAATTTGGAATCTCATATGTATGCCAGATTAACAGTGTGATGCAGATGTAAGGGTCTGTTACGTAGTTTGCAATACCTACTAGGATATTTTGGAAGATAATAGAATCCAATCTCGTAGTCGGCGCTGAGGTGACAAGCTCATCAATATGATCAGATTTCATCTCTGTTTCCTAAAACTGAGGTTTTTCACTAAAATATGTAAATTTTTAGTGTTCTAAAACATTTTAGACATACTAAGTAGAGACGAGACTAAACTAAATTCCTACTTCGACTCTGCTCATACAGATTTTAGCAAAACAAACAAAACTGACCAGTGCACGCACCCCCCCCCCCCCCCCCAACACACACACACACACACCACCGACCCCCCTCCATATGACCACAAACACACTAATCCATTGTTCCCTTAACAATGACTTGGTGGTCAGTGAACTACAAGAAAACTATGTGAGTCTGGATGTGTGTGTGTGTGTGTGTGTGTGTGTGTGTGTGTGTGTGTGTGTGTGTGTGTGTGTGTGTGTGTGTGTGTGTGTGTGTGTGTGTTCACGTGTCTGGGTTAAGTAATGCCCCAGCTGGGGTCCAGCAGAGCGCAGCATAGCTGTTGTTCTTTCTGGCCCTCAAGACACGGCTCGGGCAGGCGCACACACACACACACACACACACACACACACACACACACACACACACACACACAAACACACACAACCTCTGCTCCAAAGTGCTTCATCCCTCCCTGAAGTCTGAACACGGATCAGGAGAACAATAGCCTCCACCGGCCCACCCTTCTTTCCCTCCCTTTCTCAAGAGGGTTATTTCCTTGAGCAGTGTAATTACTCTGAACGAATAATAAGTCCCCTGAGCATTAACAACTGTGTAACTTCGACTGAGAGAAGACTTCTTGGCCCAGAGGCAGCAGCAGTGATTGTTTGATTGCCATAGTGCACGAGCAGATCTGCACAGAGCCGAGTCAAACTCATTCCCCCAAGCTCAGCTTCTAACAGCTGAACGAATATTTACAACAATAATAAACCAAACCACACAACTTTCTTTTGGCAGAACTGGTTTCATGAGTGTAGCGGGTCACCAGACCAGTTTGTCTCTTGTGTTTCTTACAATCACAGCATGTTCCTGGCTGAAACTCAAGAAAAAGGGTTCACAAGTAACGGGACAAGTCAACTTGTGCACCACTATCTCATTTGGTATCAGAGGGATGGGTGGGTTTCTAACCTAATATGGTCCCTGGGTGAGAACATTAGGCTTTGCACTAAAACTATTTTTGCAGGACACCGATATCCAGCATGTGACCAGCAAATCCAGTTCACAGCAACTAAAAAGCTCGCATGTTTAACTCATGGTCAGCCATCCAGAGGTAATCTCTCACCTTAAAAATGAGATGGGATTTACAATCACATGCTGCTCTCATGCTGGGCTGCCATTAATCCCCAAAGCCTGATTCTGATATCAGTCCTGGCCCAGCAGGACAGTGCCCCCCTCTGAAATAGCACATGCTTTAAGACAAAATAAGAAAAACATGGTATGTGATTTTAAAGGTAGAAACTCAAATCTAAATTGATGGCCGGTAATGCAGACCCGTTTGAAAAGCCCAAATAAGGACTTTTCACACACTTTTGCTTTGTAAATTACATTACGCAACACTTCATGATGCACAAGAGCATCCTGTAAAGGTTTATGCTTTCAGTTTCTTAGAGAAGCCATAAGAAATAGAGCTTTAGATCCATACATGGAGGTAACAGTAACCACACCCACACATGGAATAGATTTGGTTCCTAAAAGAACTTTGGAGCTTTCAAAAAGAAGCCTGTGAGTTGGGAGGGACTCCTTGCCTAAAGCAGACAAGTTGACGTTTCTGGTGTCTAGATCGTGAGTGCTGGTAGGATGGAGGGGGTAATGTTCCAGTGGTTTAGGGCTTTATCTGCAGTAACTGACAAGGGCATGGCTCTGGATGTGGGGCTGGGCGATACGGCCTCAAATCTAAATTGCGATATAATCTGA
The DNA here is from genome assembly GCF_043380555.1 of Nothobranchius furzeri. Classification (NCBI taxonomy): domain Eukaryota; kingdom Metazoa; phylum Chordata; class Actinopteri; order Cyprinodontiformes; family Nothobranchiidae; genus Nothobranchius; species Nothobranchius furzeri. Next base: position 38,510,443 of record NC_091755.1, read on the forward strand.
AGCATGTGCGGTAACAATATATATTGCAATATATGTTTTCCTCTGTTAATAAATGTCAAAATGACATGCTTTTAAATATCCTCATGTGGCAAATATATGCCACTTGAGGCATTTAGGCCTCCTCCTCCACCCACTCCATGACTGCAGTCACTGCCATTCTGTTGCCCCAATATCAGCAGGGTGCACATCTTAGTGACGTCACGTGTTATCGCGATATCACGGTATTGCAATATAGCCAAGGACTCTATCCTTACCCAATTTTATATCGTTTCTACCTCACATTGTTTATATTGCCCACCCCTATCTGGATGGCTGTGGAACTGAGAAGAAGGGCAAAGCTCTCTTTACTGTTCAGGGGTCTCATTTATCAAACGTTGCGTAGAATCCTTACTAAAACCGTACTTAAACTCAGCAAAAAAATGTACTTACGCCAAGTAGGTTTGTGATCTATCAAACATGGAGTACTCACAGCTGCACGCAATCTCCGCTTTATAAATCAGACACTATCTAGAAAGGTTCTCAGCTGCTTTTTAGTCGCAACCCGCCCTCACCACGCCCACTTACTGCCATTAATGGTCAATGCAAAGCGCCTTGTGGATCTCATGCATATACATAAGCCGGCTGTTGCAGCATTTCGATCACAACGGCAAATCAAGGAAGCGTTATTTCACGAGCAGAAATTGAGGTACCAGTGGGTGAGGTGGAGAAATGAAAGGAAGTGCTTTTGCAAAACAAATAAGAGAGATCTGTGGCGGATATAAAAAAAATGATCCGATCAGGATTCTGTCCCCAAACTCCCAGGTGAAAGTCACGCGCGCTAACTAGTCACACAAACAGAGATCTCCCTTTTCCAAGTGTCCAGGGTGCATGATCAATCGGGTCACAGTGACAGCACACACACACACTGTCACAGACGCATGACATTCTGTCTCACTGAGACAGAGGCTTGCTCAAATGGAAGGTGAGAATTTGCTGTCAGCAGTGGGTGTGTTGGCCCTGGTCGGCCTGAAGCAGACCCCCTCGAGAAGAGGGCCGAGAATGAGCCTTGGTTGGCCCGGAAAAATACCAGGCCACCCAGATATGTAAACAACCTACGCTACCCGGCCCGGGCCGACCCGGTACAGATGGGAATGGCCTATCAGATGGGGCATTGGGCTTAGATCAGGCCTAGTCCACACGTAGCCGGGTTTTTTAAAAAACGAATATCCGCCCCTCCAAAAACTTGCATCCACACCACCTCGTTTAAAAAAAAAACTGTCCACACGTACCCGGATAAATACGTTGTTAAGGACATGCCAGACCTGTAGGCGGCAGTACTTCCCCCGTTCTTAACCTCGTCCTTCGTCTGTGGTCTTCTGCAAGGAGCAGTAACTCCGCTTGCAAAAACAAACAAGCAAAAAGCGCTTGGACAATTGATAAAGCGAGCGCAGCTCTGAGGGCATCCATGCTGTCAGCTAGTGTAAACACAGGTCGCACACGTGATGTCAGCATTTTTTGTCGCGGAAAGTGACGTTGCGGACCTTAAAACTCCGGTTTTGTCTGTCCACACGCAGACACCCAAAACGGAGAAAACGCAGATCTTCACTTTGGCCGGAGTTTTTAAAAAGATCCATTTTTGTGTGAAAAAACTCTGTTTTCGTGTGGATGACAGGCCAAAACGTAGAAAAATATCTACGTTTTGGCAGATCCCCGGCTACGTGTGGACAGGGCCTCAGATCCTTTCCCCTTCTAATAGCTGATTCATGCTTCTCCGTCAGCTCCGTAAGGGACAGACATGCACGGATTGATAAGAAGCGTTTTGCTCTCATACTTCTCCGTCTCCTGGGGAGTGTTGCAAAGCAATTCTCTGCCAGGACAGCAGAAGGCGTAGCGCTGTTCTGTGGTATCCTGTCATGTATCGGTCCAAGATAGTGTGTTTATATTGTTTGTTTGTTTTTTGCTTTAAAGAGACATATTTGTCTCTCATCCTCCTCCACCCCTTCATGCGCTCGCCACCTCTAAACCCACGTTTCCTGTCATTTCCGTCCACAAATAAAACGCTTGCTGCGCATCTTTTCACTCCTCCAGTCACGGGGGAATTAAACGTTCATATTTTAGAGTTTTTTCACGAGGCATTCTTCAAGCTTCTCCGTGTCTGCCGCTAGTTTTTCTCTGCTTTCTTTATGTTTTTGAGGTCGCAATGGCGGCGGTGTAGACGACAGCGGTGCCCTGACCAATCACAAGCTTGCATTCTCCGTCTCGTTTGACGGATGTTTAAAAAAGAGGGCTCGACTTCGTACGTACTTACGTGCCCGCCGGGGCCCTACACAAGGACGGAAAATGGCGTTGCATGTCTCCGCACTGACGTAGACGGAGAAGCATGAATCAGCCGAAACGCTCGTCTTTTCTCTTCCTCCTTGCTGTTCTTATGCCAACTCCCTCACTTGATTATTCTCCCTCTGCTCTGAACCGAATAAGCCTGTGACTGAAAATGTCACCCCCCACCCCACCCCCCCCACCCACACACACACAAACTCATTACAGAGTCTCTGGAGGTGCCCCCTTTTTCAAACAACAACTTGTTTCTCGTGCCCTTCCAGTCTGTTCACCGGCGTTCCTGACTGAAAACACAGGGGCAAGAATTACTGCCTCGGAGCAAAGTCATTATCATCTGCAACCTTGCATTTAAACACATTGCTTTCCTTTTCTGTTTAGTGAACTTGCAAGGGCTTTTGATTCCTGAAGCAGTAACACTGAGACAACAAATGCATTAGTTAATCATCAAAATATCATCAAGTCACCTGTGACTGGACAGGTTTGATATGGAAGACCTAACATAAGCATTAGCACTTGAGGGCTGTATTTTCAGAAAGTTAGATGGATCCCCAGCAGGACTGGGAGTCAAGGAGAAGCTAATTGGTCTCAGTGCACCATCCTCCTCCCTATTCCTAAACATCCATGTGAAAAGCAAAGTCCTCTGTGCATATTTAATCCAGCAGACTCCTTAAAACTTTGTATTCATGGTCATCCATGGCCTTAGTGCAAGAGTTCTGTTTACCTGTCATCAGGTGAGCAGTGTTAAAGCACACACTGGCCTCCATGCCACTGGAAACCCTGCACTGCAAGCTGTTCTGTTTAAATGTTTAAAAGGGAGAAAGAGAACACCGCTATTCCCATGACTAGGATGTCACCGGCTGTAATCAACACTGGTTGGAAGGTTGGCACAAGGTTTTACCACCAGGTGGTTGTCAAGGACAACAAGAGACACGCAAGCAGCAACCTTTCAGAGTTTCAGGTTTGTTCTTTTAACCGTCCTGCAGTAGGCTAGCTGTGCTATGACAAACATCATCACCCTCCTTCCATCTGGAAAAACTGGCTCATATGGAAACACAATTGTTTTCAGAAACGTCCCCGAAACCAACAAAGAAGCGTGACTACTTTTAGGTTTGAGAGTGTTTGGCAGATGATTACTGATGATTAGTTTTACAGAGCGGGCCGAGCAAACAGAGCCATGACCCAAACCTACCACTGGGCTTTTTAACTTATTAACAAACCAAAACAACACTAGTGTTTAGGTTTACCCCGTTGCCTTTATCGCATCAACAGACCCCTTCCTTCTTTAAGTTAAGTGGTAAAATGGCAAATGGCCTGCATTCCTGTTGACTTCTACAACCCCCCAAGGTGCTTCACAACTCAACCAGTCATTCACCCGTGCACGCACACATTCACACGCTGGTGGTGATGAGCTACGACGTAGCTACAAAAGCCCTGGGGCGCACTGACAGAGGAGAGGCCTTCTGAACACTGGAGCCACCGGTCCTTCTGACCACCAGCAGGCAAGGCGGTAAAGTGTCTTGCCCAAGGACACAACAGCAGCATTCTCTGGACGGAGCTGGGATCGAACCTGCAACCTTCCGATTACTGGACATTCCGCTCTACCCCCTGAGCTGCTGCTGTGAGTACTATAACCTCTCCAGAAGAGGAAAATGGAGATTATTCTGCTTTATCTGGTCTTCCACATTAGCTACTCAGTCACGAGCAACAGGAACACGGGACAGGGGAGATAAAATGAGAGGATCGAGTCAAGGTGACTGACTTCACGAAGGAGGAATAGGGAAGTGTGGGGGCATCTAGCTCTACATCCGATATCACCAGGAAGGAAATCCCAGTAACAGGAATGGCTCAGGCACTGGACAGGACCATGAGCTGAATGCATGTTTCGGTGGATTCTATTAAACGAGTTTCTCAAGCGATCCAGAGGAGACGATTGTTTTAACATGTCTCGGTTTCTTAAGCCTAAACAGGTCGGAGGGATTAGCTTTAACTCAGCAGGGTGAACAACAATCTGCAGATCTGAACTCGACCCTGGAACGTCGTGCTGCTTCCACACACAGTTTCAAACAAAGCCTGCCGTGTTGTCCCGTCGCCCTTGTTAATGCACCCCCCTCATTCATCGGTTACTCGTGAAAACCAAAACGCTGTTATTTGCTAGAAACAAAGCCGGTCATCGATCTATTTGCATACGGTAGCGGTGGAGTTTGCTGTTGTGCAGAGATAAAAACGAACAATAACTGAGAGTAAATAAGCAGACGGTTGGAGCAAACAGAGCGGCAGGAGAACAGCAGGCTGAGATGGAAGAGAAAACACAGGTATCAAGGACCCGTGCAGGCGGAAGATCACTCTGCTCTAGGACCCGTCAGCACACATCGGTAAAAAGCCACAGTACAGCGAAGCTTTTTCCCATGGTTTGGACCATTAACTTTGATAAGTTTCTGCCAGCTTT
>NC_091755.1:38520204-38625204 GCF_043380555.1 Nothobranchius furzeri
TTGTTTCCATTTGTCGTCAGCCAAGAATCTTCTGTTATCAGAGACTCGTTCCAGTATCTGTTCACATCAGGCCACCCGCGGTTGTTAGTTTCGACACTCCTTGTTTAGCACAGGGAGGTGAAAATAAGAAAAGCCGTGCTTCTACATTACAGGTCCGCCGGTCGGACCACATTCCTCTTTGGTGAATGGACTCTGCAGATTAAACAGAAGACAATGCATCCACTTTGTGGGGAGAGGACATCTTTTACAGCATCGTAGTAGATTGGCCACTAAGACTCAACCTCCTTGGCCACCTTTTCACTTCGAATAACATTTATTAGGGCTGCTCGATTATGGCAAAAATAATAATCACGAATATGGTGACTGAAATTGAGATCAAGATTATTTAGGACGATTTTTCAATTTATGTTGATTTTATTTGTTTTTATTCAGTCATAAAATTGCTCAGGGCACAATCAGGACAAAAAGGAAAAAGAAACAAGATGATCACTAAAAGAACTCCTGATTCCCAGTATAAAAAGACCAATATACTTATAGCTCATAGTCTATGACCCAAGGGCTGTAGACCTTGGTTTAACTCATTTAAGTCTAACCAGTACAGACCCAAATACCAATATGTTGCAAATACTGACAGCAAGAATTATACAGTGGCATTTATAACAAATAAATGCAAATAAATTGATGTTCACAAAATGTTGCATAACATTTATTTAGTCGTGTCAAGGTGCTGTAGGAGCATGCACTAGCACCGTGTCCTCAGAGAGATTAGTTATTAGTTATTAGCGTGAGGAACTTATTTCTACCTTATTTATAAACTATGTATTTACAAGTCCATCAGTTAATGTAATAATTGTCCCAACCACAGCTGCACCCCCCACCCCCAACCCGGTCTCGCAGCAATCAGGGGCAAGCTGCACGTGTGTTTAGCGCGCGCACGCGCACATTTAGCTGTTTTAGCGGCTCAGGAGCCCGCAGGTGCGGTGTGTGTGTCACTCACTCTGGTTAATCCAACAGAGCCGACTCTGAGAGCCGTTTCTTTAGCGACTGACACATCACTACATCATTCCCTTTCCTAATGTCCTGAAGAACGGTCCGGAGCGCAGGCGGAGTGTTTAGCTAACCTGCAGGAAATGTCGACGACAGTTATCCAGAAAGTAGCTAAGGGTTACCAGAGATGTTTCTGAGGTGTTCACTAGGTACTTTTAAGATTTAAAAAGTCAAGAAGGGGGTCTGAAAAGCTGCTAGAAATAGCATCAAAGTCGCTAAGTTGGCAACACTGTGGGAGGAGCGCTTCATTTGCAACTCAGGGCAGTGCAAGTGGGAGGAGCAAATAATCGGCTTGTTTTGTTTTTATAATCGTTCAAAACTCAGATCGTAATCGTGATTAAAATTCGAGTAATTGAGCAGCCCTAACAATTATTATGAAGAAATGTGTGTGAATGAGTGGATGACTGTGTTGTGAAGCACCTTGTTGGGTTGTAGAACCCTAAGAAGGCAAATGAGAAGTGGTAGCGTTTCGAACCTTGGTGGTTTGTTTTGGTTCTGACTCGTTGTGACAATGAAAGGAAAAAGACGTGCTGCTAAAATAAAACATACCAGTTTCTTCCATTTAAGGTTGTTTTTGCATTTTCAACCTCAGTCTGATTCTAAATTCTGATTTTATTTGCTCACTCCTACTGTAGCCAATTTAACACCATCTTGGTGGGTAGTTGTTGCATAACCTTGGTTAGAAACGGGAAAAAAACAATCAAAATCACATACCAATTACTCACTTTTGATTTTTAAACCAGAAAAAAAACCTGTTATTTTAAAAACAGAACACAACAAATCATAAAACCTTGAGGTATGATTGAAAAGTGATGCTCTGCTGTCACTAGGAAATAATAGAAACCTTCACCAGAACAAAAACCCACTGGTTAAAACAGAACTAATGAAAATTTGCCGCACTTTATTTAAAAAAATCTGCATCCCACCCCGGATGGGCATTCCTGATGGATGCACCTACTGAGGAAATACAACGGGAACAATAGCAGTTTGTCACAGAACTTTGACAACAATGCAGGAAGGCTTTAATTAACCTTTAGACTGTTTTCTCATTGAGATGTGATAGTTGTGATGGTGCTGACACCTAGTTCCTCTACGCTATTTTTACAGCCTGTAATTATGTGATCTCAACTTTTTATATTTTAATTGGAATTTTATGTGTGATTTTGTTTAAATGTCATAAACAATTCGTATCTTACACATTGTAGATAGATTATCATGTAATAAACCAAATGTGTGTTTCCATTTGATGATAACCATCATAACATAAACAACAAACTATAAAATTATTCACTCACATGCAGCTTTGCAGGCATATTCTAAACCCAAGATGTTCAATGGTCAGTGCATGAAAAGGTGGCAGAACAAGGGCAACACACATCTAACAACTTTCTGCCATAAGTTGGTTTTTACCTAACGTGAACTCTGGTGTGTTTTACCAGATTATGTAAGTGTTGCATAATCAGAACGTTATAAAAATGGTTGTTTGAATACTAAGCTTACTGATGGCAAGTGTAAGTGTAAACTTTAGCTGAAATGATATACAGCTGAGTAGTGCATCCATGCAACAGAGATGCTTTTATTGTGAAGAGGCACTGTGTGTTTTCATTGAGATAGAATGCAACGATTCCCAGCTCAATGGGTATTCGCGTTATGAAATTATTTTCCGTCATATTTTTACTAAGAAAACAGCCTAAATCCCCTTGAACACCAAACACTGTATTACAGGAAAAGAAAAACAAAATGGTGCTGAAATAATGATAGAAAAAATATAAAGGGCTGTTTTTATGCCACAGGTGCCTTAGGGTCAAAGGTTAGATAGTAAGCACGGTGTTTCCCAACATTAGAAAGTGCTACGCTACACACCAAAACAAATGAAGATCTCTGGATAAGCCGGATGAACAACAATTTTTCTGAAACATCCCACAGCACGTGTAACTGCTCAAACCGGCCTGTGTGCTGTTTGACAGGTAGTGAATGAAACTAGTGGATCTAGTGGAAGTATGTCAAGATTGCAGACAGGCACGTCCTTCCGCTTTCTTTAAACAGTGAGTAACGCATGTGTGACCGGAGTCTGTTTGCTCAAAAGGCCTGCTGCAAAAAATATAAGCAATAAATATATGAACAACCCTTTAAACAGCCAGAGTCACGAGCCGTCCTTTTTCAAAGGCCCTAAAAAGACAGTGTTTCTGCAGTAAAATTGACTTGCTCCGGTAAAAATGTTCTTTTATATGCAGAATCTAGAGAAGGCAGCCTGTCGGAACAGAAACAGTAACTGGTCACTGTGATCTCACCACCCTTCGCAAAGTCATGAATATAACTGTGAGTCAAGCACGCTGTGGACAAGACGTTCTCCCGGTGTCCTCGTTTTTTAGAGAGGATCGGGCCCCTGGGCGAGCGCACGGCTCCGGATGTGCCGCTGCGTTAACAGGGATGAGATTGGGCCCTAATCAATAACCTGTTAGGGCGGCTCAGAAGCAAAGCAATTCAAATTGGCTGGCCTTGGATTCTGACACCAATGAATTCTAATGAGGAGTCTCAGTGAAGCTCATCTCTACCCAGTGCACAGGATGTTTTAACATAACAAAATAAAAAACAACTGTTTTTGAAAAATACTACTTCTTCTTTTTTTGCATGAACTCCTCTGTAAATAATCAGTCTTATCGGGATTTTTTGGTTTTGTGTTTATGCTATGGCCAATCATGGAAAATATCTCATTTCAGCCAACATTTCAGATTGTTTTACTCAGTTACTCCGCAAATTAAGAAACTATCCAGAGTTCACATTTTAAGGAGACACCAAATTATGCCAGTTTTGGAGTCAAGTTTTGATTAAAGGTGTGGTTCACTCATTTGATCAATACATTTACAAAGGTCTCTAGTAGGAATGAATGCCTTGTGAGTTGAACTCTGGACACAAAAAGCCTCGGTGCGCCTGTTTCAGGACTTATGGGCCATTCCCATCTGTACCGGGTCGGCCCGGGCCGGGTAGCGTAGGTTGTTTACATATCTGGGTGGTCTGGTATTTTTCCGGGCCAACCAAGGCTCATTCTCAGCCCTCTTCTCGAGGGGGTCTGCTTCAGGCCGACCAGGGCCAACACACCCACTGCTGACAGCAAATTCACACCTTCCATTAGAGCAAGCCTCTGATTGGTGGGTAGAATCAGCCCACATGGGCTTAAGACAAGGATGTGTGGAATCAACCGGGCCAAGCTGGGGCCGACTGGGGCTACCCGGCCCGGGCCGACCCGGTACAGATGGGAGTGGCCCACTAGAAGACTGCCAGATATGAGGAGAGCTTTAGACAACAGGTTTTAGTCTTATTTCCTGATATGTGGACATCTCACCTCTAATTGGCTAACAGCAGCACATCTCTACCACTGAATCTGTTTACTCTGCAACTTTGATGTTTTATCTCTACAAATAATACAAGCCTGGAGGAGTTCTGCTGTGTGGTGGAGTTGCTAATGCTAAAGCCTGATTTATACTTCTCCGTGAGTGCCGCAACAAAGACGCACACCGAGTGTCGGAAAGGTTTTCACATGCAAACTTCTGCGCGGGCATCGGAGTGTTGTGAAACTATTCTCCGCCAGAACAACAGAGGGCGTTGTGCTATTTTCTATCAGAAGCTAATGCAGGAGACTATTTTCATGTGCAGCCTGCACGAAAAACCCAGAGTGACCAATTATAATCAGAAACAATCATTAAAACCTTTTTTATATGAACCACGCCTTTGAAGGCACACTTGGCAGTTTTGGCTTCCTTTTAGCACCTCCTACTGTCAGTTTAGTAGAAGGGGGGGGGGGGGGGGGGAGTGGAACTCATGTCTTGGCTGTGTGTTTGTCTTTTTAACACCTTAACAACTGAAATATCTCCCCAGCCTTCATTAGTGTCAACATAAGTGATTCATCGCTAAAATAAACAAATCAGCTGTGTTCATGATCTAAAACATTCAGGAAATGTGCTGGAAGAAGACTGCAGCGCCAGGTATGTCAGCTCAGTCTTTCCACAGGTGGCCGCCCACCCGTCTGAAGTTGCAAGTGTGACATTCTGGTCACAGGGGGCAGTGGGGGTCTGAGTGACTTAGCATCAATCCTGTAAAGGGTGATTTTAGAAGACACTGGTTCAAGAAACTTATTTAAAAATATGAAAAAGTTGTCCCTTTAATACTAATTAAAGAATCCCTTTAGAATGTGTGATAACGAACTATGCAAATATCTAACAAGAAATTAGTTTTGAAAATCCTATTAGATGCCAACATATTGATTTTAATTCTCCACTTTTCCGTCACTTGAACCAAAAATGGGAGCTGCTATGAAAGCAGAGAAGAGCTGCTACAGATGTTCATGCAGGGAGGCTGTGGCTTTTAGAAAATGGATCATATGAAAAAAATCTCAGAGCGGGGGCAATATCTAAAAATAATAGAGATTTTTTTGTGTGCCTTTGATCTGCTTTTGTCACTTGCTTAGAGTTTTGACTTCAAATGGGGGGGGGGGGGCTCATTGTAAAAAAAGCAGAACGTGGCTAAATAATTTGAATTATAACTTTTTGATCTTGATTACAATGTTTTTGTGATCATTTGATGCTGAAATCTAAATTCAAGAACAAACCTGAATAACTGAACACCAAACAATGCACCGGAGGAGCAGCTGATGGTGATGATGGTGTTTATATCAGTCGAACATAAGATGTTGTCATGTCCACTAGCAGAATGGACTGAAATTGATTATTTAAGGTGGAGTACTGCAACCAAACAGCGGAGCGTGCTGCACCGAGAGACTGAGCACTGACACGGGCCCGTCAAATGTGGGCAGGGGCCCAAGTCTGCAGAACAGCTGCCAAATGGAGGACTGAACCGTGAGATTGAGTCTTCTTAGCTGATTTATTACAGAGAGAGTAAAGAAAGATCCCGGCTGGAAAAACAGCGGTCTGCACTAGTCCAATTTACACAGACAGGCTATTTGTCTCACTCTTATCATTGCCCCTTCAAAATAAACTCCTGGGTCTTCTGGCGAGGATGACTAAAGGAAGGCTAAACAGCTCCACCGCAGCCTCTTCCTTGGATAGACGAATGGAATGGAAATGAAGGCGTTCCTGTAGTGATCGGATGTGGAGAAAGGAGCTATTAGTCAAGCGTTCTTTCTATGGGAGTGGATAAAAAGCCATGCCAGTTAAAATGCACCTTAAGTTTTCATTATTGCCCAAGCGTGTGCTCACAACAGCCATGATTAGAAATATGGACTCTGCTACAGGACTGAAATACTAAGGGCTGGCTTGATGAACAGCTGCCATAATCATTGAGGACAGTTACAAGAGAGAATCGATACTATTACAGTGATTTATGGTAACAATCGGTTTCAGTCCCGGGATTATTATTGCTTTCTCATCTTGCCTGACCTATCCTTACCTCTCCTGCACCCTAATTCTCCTTCCTCTCTTCTCTCCCAGTTTTTGTTCACCCTCCTATTGTGTGAACTGCTTCCTCTTTGACCCCATTTCTCTCCACAAAACCTATCCTTCCTATTTTTTCTCTCTGCAGTTTAAGTCTAACATAGCCATCAAAAAAGAATCCTTCTTGGGGGAATGTCTCAGTGGTCTCCTGAGGCGACAGTGGCAGAAGAGTTACGTGTCCACCCCGTAACCAGAGGGTTGCAGGTTCAAGCCTCATCTGCTAGCCCACCTTGCCTGCATGTGGTGGTCGGAGGGACCGGGTGATAGCCTGGCAAGCCAGACTAAATAAATGTATAATTTAGTCTGGCAACGCTCCATTGACGGCTCTCGGTTGTGGGGCGGGTTCAACCGTTGTCTTTCAAATGATCTCCGCATTCCACTGGACGATGTATGTGACATACTCTTGTTTCACTCTGTTGCATCATCCCACCCACCAGGCATATAGAGTGCCCTGATTGGCCCACGAAGCGGATAAAGCTCTGTGATTTGTTCACTAAGCAGATAGAGCACTATGATTGGCCCACCATTATGGACCAATCACAGCACTTTATGTGTTTGAAACCCCTCTAGAGAGCTGTGATTGGCCAGCCAGAATGCTGTTGGGGCTGCAGAGGTTCCAGTGGAGCATTCCTAGACCAAACTTTGCAAAGCAAGAATTTGGTCTAGTTCACTAGGCTAACCGGGTGGGCCTGTGCTCGGCAACCTCACTCCCAGGGCAGCTGTGGCTACAATGAAGCCCATCACCACCAGTGTGTGAATGGGTGGATGAATGTTTGTTTTGTAAAGCGCCTGAAGCTTGGTTTATGCTTGATGCATTCACTTTCCGCGCGGTGATGCGGCTCGCAGATGGAACGCGCTTCACAACTCGCAGCGTTTATGGTTCGTGCGGCTTGTCTCTGCGGTGAGCCAATATTCTCCCAAACTGTAGGGGGCAGCATGGAGCTCTACAGCATGCATCCAACACTACACCATAGTAGAAGTAGAAATTACTGTTTACAACATGGTATTTCAGCAGTTTTTAACAGCGTCCTCGTCTTTTCTGACAGTGCGAGCTATTTCTCTCCAAGAATTATTAACAACATGTTGATCACGGTGATCTTTGAGAGCTGAATCATACAAATGTCTGTATTTACGAACCTCTGCCATACTAGTTCTTGCCAATCCGCCATGTTTTCCGCGTCCGTCCGTCCGCGTGGTTAGAAATTTTCCGAGGTGCGCGTTGCAGAAATTCTGGGCCGTGCAGAGGCGTGGTGGAGGGGCGTGGTTGTTAAAATGACGCAACTTTTCCGCGCGGAGCCGCGCGGACGCGTCAAGCATAAACCAACCTTTACGGAGCTGTAGAACCTTAAAGGGCTACTTAACATTCTCTATATTCTCATTGTTGCCTCTGTTGTAACGTCACAGCAATGATTCAATTCACAAATAGGCTCAAACTCAGTAAACTATCAGAAAAGCTATTCATCATTCACCCCACTCCCAAAATGCCATGTAAAATACTGTGGTCAATAAAAAGCAAGTATCGGTCCATTTCTATGGTCTACTAGCAGAAGTGAAGTGTGGGCACTACTGTTTTTGCCTGTCATTTTGTGTTGGTAAAACACCATTGAGATGATTTCAGATTAAAACTCTGATCTGAGCCTTTAAAGCTTCATTCCTTTTGTAATGGAACCTGTCTGTGTACTCTAGAATTTAAGACATTTGTGTATCCAAACACAATTAAATACAAGTGGTGCTCGCTGCAGAACCACAAAGGCGGAGCTGCACCAGAAGGTGGAGCTGCACCAGTCAGCCCCGCCCATTCCATCAGAGTCAGTCCAATTCCTTCAAATTGTCAGATTAGATAGCATTCTGGAACCAAAGAGGATGTTATTTCTAAAAAATGCAAGATTGAGGACGGAGTTGAGAAGTTAATTGAACAGTTTTTGTAAAGGTTCCATATAATTAAAAATCTAACTTTTGGAACTTTTAATCATGTTATACTGTAATTTCCTCATATTTTCCAGATATTCGCTAAAAGAAACCTTTTCATTTCGAGATATATTCAGGCTTTGTCATGTAGCAAGTTATATTTATCTTGTTTAATTGGAGCATAGAACATAGCATTAACGACTGTAAACTAGTAACAGCCGTAATTCATGTGGGTCAGGTTAGTTTGCGATAAAGTTGGAAAACAAAAACGGAACTCAGTGGGCTAGGCTGAGTTTGCGTGAATGGGCGGGGCTGACTCTGGTGCAGCTCCGCCGTTGTGGTTCTGCAGCGAGCACCCTCTCATTAAATATGCTTCACTGTTATGTCACCAGTTTTAAAGGCTCAGGGGTTTAAATGTGACACTTTGGCTCCATTCAAAACCAACACAGCAGGTTCTTCACCAAAAATCATGGTGGGAAAACGTATGAATGGGAATCAATTGACCTGACAGCATAAACCCTAACTAAAACCATACCTACCAGCGTGCCAACGAGTGCTCGACCCACGGAGGACATGCGCTCTGGTTTGACTTATGCTGATGAGCTGTTTAGAAGATGACCTCATCTGATGTCAGAAGAGTCGCCCAGATGCAGACGACTGTTTCTTGTGTGCAGGACCAATTAGGAAACAAGCTAAGGAAAGAAGGATTCCTCTCCCTCTCTCTCTCTCTCTCTCTCTCTCTCTCTCTCTCTCTCTCTCTCTCTCTCTCTCTCTCTCTCTCTCTCTCTCTCTCTCTCTCTCTCTCTCTCTCTCTCTCTCTCTCTCTCTCTCTCTCTCTCTCTCTCTCTCTCTCTCTCTCTCTCTCTCTCTCTCTCTCTCTCTCTCTCTCTCTCTCTCTCTCTCTCTCTCTCTCTCTCTCTCACACACACACACACACACACACACACACACACAGCCACTGCTGCTGCCGACATCGCAGCATGACCACTCAGCAAGTACAAAAAGGCAACCTTTGTGAATCAGGACACACACACGCACGCACGCAGGCACACACACACACACACACACACACACACACACACACACACACACACCTCCCTGGCCTTCAGACCTGCCTGCCAAGTCATGGTGCCTGCCAGTGAGTGGTATGGCTTAAATGAAGATGCCATCTTTGCTGCTGGCTGGTCTGTTACCGCAGTGCGGCTGGAAGAACGATGCTAGTGAGGCAGACTGAGAGGGAATGCTGCCGTTCGCCACACAGCTGGGACAAAGCTTTGCCGTTTGATGGAGACAGTTAAATCAGTGTGGAAAAGCCCTAATGGAACTGAGCGATCAGTCAGCAAACAGGCAACAAGTAAAGGATGAGACAGATCTGAGGCAGGTGGAAACTGTCATTAGTCAAAACATGCATACACCGTTCAGAGTTCAGGCCTTGTTTTCAGACGGATGATGGTCCGTAAAGTTTGATGCACTGCAGTCTGGCCAAATGCTGCCCTGTTTAATGAAAGACCAATTCAACACCAAAATAAAATAACATTCATCGTCAAGCTGGGACACCTCAAGATCATTCATCAAAGAAAAACGACAATTTTACAAATGAAACCAAGAAAAGATCCACAGGATGAGCAGAGAAGTAAAACAGCTCCAGCTTCAGACAAAACTATAGTTACAGCATGTGACCTTTCCAGATGTTTTCTGATTTTAGTAGAGAATTGGATTAACCAGTTACTGGATGTGGAACGTGCAGTCTCTCCAGTCCAACAGGACTACAACTGTCTTGTCCCAAGGAGGTTCTGTGAAATTTTAGAAAATACACAACAAATGAACGTCGTTGGCTCATTATCAGCAGCATTAAGAGACAGATCAGTGTTGTTCTGGTAGGAACCTCGGTTTAGACTTCATAGTTTTGTACAACGGAAAGAGAAAACACTAACGCGCATTTTCTGCACAAATTTGGACTTCTGGTTAAAACTTAGTGTTATAAAACATCACAAACACAACTAGCTTGGTCTGCTGTCCCGTGGCCAATGGTGGCAGAGGAGTTCAGTGCCCATCCCACAACCGGAGGGCTGCAGGTTCAAACCCGCTCAGTCCATCACAGTTGTTGTGTCCTTGGGCAAGGCACTTAACCTGTCTTCCATGTTGGTGGTTGTCTGAGGGACCAGTGGGTCCTGTGCACCCCAGGTTGAAGTAGCTCATCAACATCAGGGTTGAATGTGTGTGTGTGTGTGCGTGCGTGCGTGTGTGTGTGTGTGTGTGTGTGTGTGTGTGTGTGTGTCCGTCCAGGCCATTTAAACCATCACCAAGCTCTAATCAGCAGATAGGGAGGGACCGATTTTTTTAAGAGTGGAAAAGGCATGCTTTGGTATTCATGGTAGCTGCTGAGGGAGCTGGAGCTGGCCAATGAGCTCACCCAGTCTGACAGGTTGGGAAAGCAAAAGGGCAAAGAAGTGTGACAAGTTTGGGAATGAGTCGGGAGAGCAGCCAGTGTAGGGCATGGTGGGAGAAAGTCTGCAGTCTGCTAAAACCCATAGAGAAAACGGGATGTGACAGGAACAGAGCTGGAGAGAAGCGTGTCAGTCGAGCTTTATTGCGACTGGGATTCCATTTGGGCTCTCTCACTGAGCTGCAGACTGAGAAGAAGCAAACTAAACGTATTTAGTTCAGAACTGTTCAGACTTTTCTCAATGTGACTTCTAAAGAAATAACTATTTTCAACACTGTAAAATGTCTGTAAAATGTAAACTAAATTCAAGATTGCGATCTGATCCAGGTGGTGACTGGAGAGGAGAATCCAGTAACCATGAGGAAAAAGAACTCCAGAACCAGAGACCTGCTGACAGCTCTCAGCTGGGTTAAAGCAGCACTGAAACCCCATCCGTGTAACGGGAGACCTGCATGAACACAAACTTAGCTTACTGCTTCTCTGCAGATAGCAGAGAACCGTTAAACCTCAGTGTACCATCACCAGGGAGGAAAAACTAAAGAAAAAAGCCGGAAAATAACTATTTAGTAATAAAACATTGTAATTGACCACATTCATAGGCTGTTATGGAAAGCCTTTCTCCCACTGCGCAGCACAATGAAACAGATGACCTCCAGAAATGAAGGAAGGAGCCTTATTGACCTGAGATCTTATGAGGAGAGTCAGGGGAGTTCCAGAGGTTATAAAAGACTGAGAGAGGGGTCAAAAGTTTAGACAAAGGTGTCATTCTTGTTTATGATTCAATATTCAATGGTTTGTTATTTTATTGGGTTACTGCTGATTTCTCAGCTCCATGTGTTGATACTTAATGGCCCTAATGGGGGGCTGAACACAAGCAGCAATACACCAAACAGAGAGAATGTTGACCAACACTGAAAAATGGCAGATGGAGGTGAATAACAGTTGATGTTTGAGATTATGAGATGTATAAACACTAAGATTTTCATACACATTTGTATTCATAGTTACAAATACAATATGATGTCACTTTGCTGAAGTCAAACAACAGATGGAATCCGTCATCTAGACCTGTGGTCCTTAACTTGACCAGTGGTCCTCAACTAGACCAGTGGTTCCAAACTAGACCAGTGGTCCTTAACTACACTGGTGGTCACCAACTAGACCAGTGTTTCCCAATTAGGCCAGTGGTCCTCAACTTGACCAGTGGTCCTCAACTACACCAGTGGTCCTCAACTAGACCAGCTGTCACCATCCAGACCAGTGGTCACCAACTAGACCAGTGATCCTCAATTAGGCCAGTGTTCCCCAACTAGACCAGTAGTCTTCAACTAGACCAGTGGTCCTCAACTAGACCAACGGTCACCAACTAGACCAGTGGTCCTCAACTACACCGGTGGTCATCAACTGGACCAGTGTTTCCCAAATAGACCTGTGGTCCTCAGCTTGACCAGTGGTCCTCAACTAGACCGGTGTTTCCAAACTAGACCAGTGGTCCTCAACTACACTGGTGGTCACCAACTAGACCAGTGTTTCCCAATTAGGCCAGTGGTCCTCAACTTGACCAGTGGTCCTCAACTACACCAGTGGTCCTCAACTAGACCAGCTGTCACCATCAAGACCAGTGGTCACCAACTAGACCAGTGATCCTCAATTAGGCCAGTGTTTCCCAACTAGACCAGTAGTCTTCAACTAGACCAGTGGTCCTCAACTAGACCAACGGTCACCAACTAGACCAGTGGTCCTCAACTACACCAGTGGCCACCAACTAGACCATTGTTTCCCAACTAGACCAGTGGTCATCAACTAGACTGGTGGTCACCAACTAGACCAGTGTTTCCCAACTAGGCCATTAGTCTTCAACAAGACCAGTGGTCCTCAACTAGACCAGCGGTCACCATCCAGACCAGTGGTCACCAACAAGATCAGTGGTCCTCAACTAGGGCTGGACAATAAATCGAAAAATGTATCATTATCAAAATGTCTGACTCTTATCGAGATAATTTTTCACATGTCAATAAATGGGATAATAAAAAATGAAAAGATGTGTGTAGGTTGGCAACATTCAAGTCCCTTTATGAAGCGCATACCTGTAGTTATCATCCATTTATCGTTATCGAGGTGAAATCCTCAGTATATTGCGATATTGATTTTAGGCCATATCGCCATATCGCCCAGCCCTCTCGTCAACTAGATCAGCCATCACCAATTTGAATAATGGTCGCCAACAAGACCAGAGGTAACCAATTGGAATTTGGTCTCCAACTAGACCAATGGTCCATGACTAAACTTGAGACTCCCACCTAAACCAGAGGTCACTAATTAGATGTTAGGGCTCTAACTTGACCAGCAGACACATACTGGACTAATGTTGCATTTAAAGGGGACATATTTTGCAAATCTCACATTTTGCATCCTTTTGAATTGATTAATGGTTCTCTACTGCCTTTATGAACACTCCAAATGAATTTTAACAATTACTCATGAAAGATAAAAGTTAATAAAAGCTCAATTTTCTTCTTCAAAATTAAAAACCCTGAAGAGCAGGGAAAATAAACATAAAAGGAAAATAAACATTTTAAAGAAGCTTATATTTTTCTATGTGGTCTGGTACCCAATGATCTGTGGAGCAGTGTCCACAGGTTCTTGATTGTAAGAAACAATATCAGTCTCTTCACACTTAAACATTCTCATAGTAACCAAGACAAGTGGTTTTAATGACTAGTAATTAGAATTAAAATGCCTGGAGGGTGGTTTCAGAGGGAATAAGGAAATATTTCACCGTCGCTGTTGGTAAATTGGCCAACACATAAATCCTTATTATTCTCCCATTGCCATTTCTATTGCCCAATCGGGATTTTTAACGTCGGAACAAAAAATCTATTGGTGTGAAAATACAAAATATCAGAATCAAAGTGGAAAAAAATTGAATCAAAATTAGCAAAATACAAAAAGCTGTTTGGGATTACAACAAATAAGAAGATATTTATCTGAGCGGTGTTGGCGGAGGTCTTGTTTGTGTCTGTTATCAGTTCTGTTATCATGACGGAGCCAAGTGAGAAACAGCTTGGAAGAAAAACTGCGGAGGAATTGCAGCTGTGTGTCACGGCCTGTGATTCAGAAGGTATTAACATCGCACTGTGTGCATCGTGATGGTGTAAAAAGTTTATTGGGTCCATGTTGCACAATACGGCTCGCAGTAAACTTATCTGACAGCTGAAATCTCAGTCTGTGTGTCCAGTGGCTAATTTAATAAACCGCCTGAGATGTTGTTCCCCAAACAGGTCTGTGAGATTCAACCCTTCGAGTTTATCACATTTCTTGGTGTTTTTCATCAAACTAAAATATTTGTGATGATTCCAAACTGACCACAGTCTTTTAGGGTGAGTTAACATTTGATCACATGAAAAAAAAAACATTATGTTCCACATTTCTAAATCTGAACATGTTTTTTTATGACTAAAACTTGGTAAACAAAGTCATATGAACGGGAATGGTTTTGTGGTACAGTGTAGAACGTCTTCCACCAGAAGAAAAAAACAACAGAAAAATTAAAACAAATCTCAGGTGATGCTCCTTAGCCAGAATGGATCAGCTGCTTTTAAATGGCCACATTTGGGTAAATAAGGGGCTGAGTTTCATGAAGCTCTACAAACTCACAGTTCGTTTCTATTCTATATGTTCCTGTTATGTACTTCTAAAAATAAAAAATAAACCCAAAACATCTCATTTTTCCACACAAAGAGACACCTACTACCCTATATCACAAGTGAAACAGCATGAGGTACATCCTGGACACGTCACCAGTCCACCAGAGGGCTCAACCAACAAAGTACAACTACAACTTCAATTCGATTCTATTCAATTCAATAATACTTTATTAATCCCAGAGGGAAACTACAGTTTCAGTACACACAATTCACACCTGTGTGTGTGACAACTAATGGGACTTAAACTTTTAACTTTAACTTTAACCCGAGTCTCGCTACCGTAATAGATCAAGAGGGTTTATATGAGGATAGAGTCGGGGGAGGGAAAAAAGGCACTTCAGAGTTACCATCACCAGAGAAGGTAGATTTGCTATGCAAAAAAAACACCTCAGACAGAAATGCACACAGACTTCAGACATTACACAACATAAGTGTCCACTAGGTGGGGATGTAGGGTTGGGACTCTCCTCACTTCAGTGCCTGCAGCCGCATGGAGCAGCGCTCATCACCTCCGTTTGGACAGGGGAGGGAGATAACGGGTTAGAGAGCACAGTGACTCCTAGATACGGTTCCACAGCCTTCACTGGTCACAGTCCCACCCAGGCTGGGATAGGGAGAAAGTTTCCATAGCGACAGCCGCATTCCACATTTCTACTGAGGGGGAGTTTACACTTCAGCCTCACAGGCTCAAGGGCACCAGATTCAGATAAGAACTGTTTTAGAGATAATTTCCTCTTTGCCTTACTGTTCTGTTGGTCTTCAACCCCTCTAGATCCAATAATGGCGTAATTAATCTATCCCAATCTGTGCTGATCCGTCCACAACTCTGTCCTTGATGGAATCCACCTTCTGTGCCAGAGCCTGAATATCAGCCAAAGTTCCAAGCTTACGACTAATCTCAACAATCATATGAGTTTGTGCGTTCACAACACGATGCATTCCATCCCTGAGCTCTGGGATTGAGCCAATTTTCCTCGAAAGCTCATTAATTTTCCGGTAAGCCAGGTAAACGCTCAGGCCAAACAGCAGGAATCCCGACACCAAAACAACGAATATCCAGACATCTTCAGAATCCTCTACAGACAGCTGAGAGAGACAGATAAGGTTCCACTGTTTCCAGGAGTCCATGATATACCCAGCTGGCTCTGTCCCAGAGGGACATCCGGGAGCCCCTTCTCCCGTTCTCATCGTTGAAAATATTTTGTCAATCGCGTTGAGAGACCAACTGACCAGATCCATGTTTAATAGTTTCCAGTTTCCAGAAAAAAGGCAGAAAGTGCCGTGCACAACACAGGACAGAGAGCCTTGGGATAAGAGAGGGAGGGAGAGGAGAAAAAAATGCCTGTACTCTCCAAGAGCCAGAATTATGTGACTTCAATCCCCTTTCAGTTTTTTTTCTTGAAAAAAATGAAACGATTCCAGTTTTACTGCAGATCTGATTAATGACAAAAGAGCCCTCTGAGATCTGAGAGTCAAATGCTCCCTCCGCTGAGCTCGGAGGGGGCAGAAACAGGCCGATCTGCATCCTTTCCAGCATACAGTGGTGTGAAAAACTATTTGCCCCCTTGCTGATTTCTTATTATTTTGCATGTTTGTCACACAAAATGTTTCTGATCATCAAACACATTTAACTGTTAGTCAAAGATAACACAAGTAAACACAAAATGCAGTTTTGGAATGATGGTTTTTACTATTTAGGGAGAGAACTAAATCCAAACCTACATTGCCCTGTGTGAAAAAGTAATTCCCCCCCCCCCCCCCCCCCTTGTTAAAAAATAACCCAACTGTGGTGTTTCACACCTGAGTTCAATTTCTGTAGCCACCCCCAAGCCTGATTACTGCCACACCTGTTTCAATCAAGAAATCACTTAAATATGAGCTGCCTGACACAGAGAAGTAGACCAAAAGCACCTCAAAAGCTAGACATCATGCCAAGATCCAAAGAAATTCAAGAACTAATGAGAACAAAAGTCATTGAGATCTATCAGTCTGGTAAAGGTTTTAAAGCCATTTCTAAAGCTTTGGGACTCCAGCGAACCACAGTGAGAGCCATTATCCACAAATGGCAACAACATGGAACAGCGGTGAACCTTCCCAGGAGTGGGCGGCCGACCAAAATTACCCCAAGAGCGCAGAGACAACTCATCCGAGAGGTCACAAAAGACCCCAGGACAACTTCTAAAGAACTGCAGGCCTCACTTGCCTCAATTAAGGTCAAAGTTCACGACTCCACCATAATAAAGAGGCTGGGCAAAAATGGCCTGCATGGCAGATTTCCAAGACACAAACCACTGTTAAGCAAAAAGAACATTAGGGCTCGTGTCAATTTTGTTATTAAACATCTCAATGATTGCCAAGACTTTGGGGAAAATACCTTGTGGACTGATGAGACAAAAGTTGGACTTTTTGGAAGAAAAATGTCCCGTTACATCTGGCGTAGAAGTAACACAGCATTTCAGACAAAGAACATCATACCAGCAGTAAAATATGGTGGTGGTAGTGTGATGGTCTGGGGTTGTTTTGCTGCTTCAGGAACTGGAAGGCTTGATGTGATAAGTGGAACCATGAATTCTACTGTCTACCAAAACATCCTGAAGGAGAACGTCCGGCCATCTGTTGGTCAACTAAAGCTGAAGCCATCTTGGGTGCTGCAGCAGGACAATGACCCAAAACACACCAGCAAATCCACCTCTGAATGGCTGAAGAACAACTAAATGAAGACTTTGGAGTGGCCTAGTCAAAGTCCTGACCTGAATCCAGTTGAGATGCTATGGCATGACCTTAAAAAGGCGGTTCATGCTAGAAAACCCTCAAATAAAGCTGAATTACAACAATTCTGCAAAGATGAGTGGGCCAAAATTCCTCCAGAGCGCTGTAAAAGACTCATAGCAAGTTATCGCAAACGCTTGATTGCAGTTATTGCTGCTAAGGGAGGCCCAACCAGTTATTAGGTTCAGGGGGCAATTACTTTTTCACACAGGGCAATGTGGGTTTGGATTTTGTTCTCTCCCTAAATAATAAAAACCATCATTTCAAAACTGCACTTTGTATTTACTTGTGTTATCTTTGATTAACGGTTAAATGTGTTTGATGATCAGAAACTTTCTGTGTGACAAACATGCAAAAGAATAAGAAATCAGGAAGGGAGCAAATAGTTTTTCACACCACTGTAAATCAACTCCCAATCCTCTGAACATACCTGCCATCACTCTGCCTCTACTCTCAATCGACCCCTCAAGGTTGCTGCCTATTGCTCTGCCTGGAGCTGCATGCTGAGTGCATCAGCTGGTCCGGCGCCAGGGGACCCACTCGAGACCAACTTCTGGTTTCTGCCTCGCCTGTGCAGGAGGAACGTTTAAAGGGATCTCAGCTGTGTTAAGAGGACAAACGTAGCGTCTGGTGCTGAGGCTGCATGTGTAATTGTCATGGCAGATGGGTAAGATGAGTCAAGCTCACAAATCGAGGCTGATAAAACCTATTGAGGCTTGTTAACGTGACAAAAGGATGAAATTAAAAGGAAATGGGCAGCCAAAGGAAAAAGAAGCAAAGCGTGAGAATGAATGTGTAGAAAATAACTAAGATGGTAGGAGAAGGACAAAAGACGAAAGTGTGCAGTTTTTCCCAAACCTACACAATATGTAGGCAGACCTTTCATTACTGCATGGTGCAAACAAGTCTCAACTAAAACATGCAAATCTATTAACCCCCCCAAGTCTGACGTTGCTCTCACAGAACAACAAGTCCACAAGCAGCCCTCGGTAAACATCCAGTCCAACAGCCAACTGGCCCTGCCACACAGCAGCAATCAATGATGAATGACACATGCATTAATCATGAGGGTGAGGAGGGAGAGCTAAACAAGGTTCAGGAGGAAAAAGGCCCAGTGGAGACCTCCGAGTTATGTAAAAGACAAAGTGTTGGAGCACTCACAGCACACCACTAAACGGACAGAGATTTCATATTCAACAGGTGCCGTGGGGTTAAACTGGGCTCAAACAGAACAGACTCCTCCAGAGAGTCCAACCCAGCTGGCAGCATCCTGAGGGTAGGATCCAATCAGGCTACAACACAGCAGATTCCCTCCGAATGTTCACAAGCCACACACACACACACACACACACACACACACACACACACACACACACACACACACACACACACACACACACACACACACACACACACCTTACTGTCTATGTTTTGGTATAGAGCGCATTATCATTAGTTAGGGCCTTGCCGAGCAATGACAAGCCTCCAAGAATAAGCCAATCAGATTCCAGGGACAGGTGTAGACCCAATCTGAGAGACGCGGCTTGCCCGTGGGCTAAGCCTCAGAACTAAAGTGGAAAAGTCCAAATCCTGTTCGAACATGGACACACCTGTGCGCTGGGGTCCAGGTGCCACAATGCAGCAGGAGTGCGTCCTGTTCAGAAAACATCTGGCCTCCATCAGCACAGCATCCACGACGTGAGGAGGATGATCTTGCGCGTGCACTCACCTGGTTTTACTGTCTTCAAGCGGATGGGCTCCCGAAAGTGGCGCACGACCGCCAGCGTGTCCCTGTTGGTGAGCCCGCTCACCGGAGTGCCGTTGACCTCCAGAAGCACGTCCCCGCAGGCGGGGAACCTCCCAGCTTGACACACCGCCACCTCCGAAGCCACGCGCCCGATGTAAGGGAACTCTCCGTGCTCTGCGCCGCCTCGTAGCTCCACCACGGTGGTCAGCTCCCCTGTGCCTCCCCATGACACGGAGCACTCCTGCACTTTAGTGAGCCAGTGTCGTTTCTTCTTCAGCGTCTTGGACATGACCGGCGGAGCGTTTTGGAAAGATCAAGAGTCTCGGGAAACGACCTTCAAAGCAACGGACCTGTTGTAGACCCTCAGAGCGTAATGACGCACGGACGCATCGTCGCGGATCGGAGTAGTTTAGCCTCGTGTCGAGTCTCGTATTCCATCCCAGGGTTTAAAAGTGAGGAGAGGACATGTGCGTAAACTCCAACCCCGCGTAGATGATCAGCCTTCTAGAGTACCGTGTGGAGCGTGCCACCGGCTGCGTCAGTGCCGCAGTGAAGCGGAGAGGCGCTTCTGATGCCGGTGCGTCTCGACCCCACACCGACCCCACTCCACAGCTCCTCAGAAACAAAACAAACCCTCTGTCCCCACTCAGAACCCCGCAGGGGGGCTGCAACGCACAGTCAGGCCGTGCGTGATCGCCGGTTCCGAAAGCGCGGAATGGAGAAATAATTCCTTAAATCCCACTTTAGTTTCAGCTCAAGCAGGCAGAAAAACTTGATGTCCTCTGAATGACAGCTCTCAGTCCCGAGAGGCTCCGCCGCCGCGCGCACCTGTCCTCTCCCTCCTCCTGCGCCGCGATGACATCAACAAGGCAACCCCTGGAGACGAGAACACACAACCGACCCTCCACTGACCCGGGAGCCCGTCTGGTCCCTTCTCGCCCTCCCGGACTCTGTGCGTGTTTTCGTTGTACCACCGCTTCTCCACAAGCCCGGTGGGAGGTTTCCGATGCTGAGAAACTCCGCAGCAGCGTGCAACAAACTGGATCCGAGACCAGGCTTCGCTCCAGAACTTTTTTTAAACCTCTTTCCGTGTAGCTTTACTGACGGTAGGTGGTTCTGTCCAATGGCAGCCTGTGGGGCGGGGATGAAGCGTTCACACGAGACCAACGTTGGACGGGTGGGGGCGGGTGTCGCGCTGCGTTTCGTTTCCTTGGTGTTTTGTCCAGGCGGGATTCCTGCGCTGGGACGAGTGTTTTTATTAGGCAACATCAGATTTCTGTTTGACCTTTCGCAGCTGGTGACTGTTTGAGTCTGAACACGCAGGTTGCTCAGGATCGGTCAGCATTAACCCGAATCTCTAACAGCCAAAGACTCATCTGGACAACTGGAAACTATTCTTGGAATAACTGGTGGTTTGTGGATTTTCTGCGCAATGCTACCACCTTCTGGCTGTAGATTGTATAATCTGGCACTGGGCAAAAATAACCACACATTCACGCGTTCATTCATTTTGAACGGTACACGTTAACGTTATTAGGCCTTTTTGACAAACATTACATGATATTTCCTTATTAATAAATATAACTGAGATTGTAGTCCTTCAGATTAATCAGAAATACTAATTTTCAACCTTCTGCTTATCCAGGTCTGGGTCATGAGGCAGCATCCCTGGGATCACAAGGTCTTCCCAGGGGCGTGTCCAGGGAGTGGCCTGGGGTAGCACATGCCGCCCTTGGAATCTGATTGGCCACCCCAGGTGCCAACACACTAATTTACCTTAAAATGGGCTTTTCATTATCCACAAAAGGCTTGAGGGTAAAACAAAAAAAAGCATAACCATTGGTGCCACCCATGCACACAGTTGTGCCTCACCTGGGCCACCCCATTTTAAAAGATTTGGACACGCCACTGGGTCATCCCAAGCTAATCTAGGGGTATATTGCTCTTGGCTGACTCTTGGGTATTTGTAGAAGGACACACTCAAAAATTTCCCCCCAGGGGGCAAAAACACCTACACTTTATTGATGTGGAGAAGCTGTAGGTCCATTCCAACACCCCCCTGGATGTCCCAGCTCCTCGCCATAGGGGCTGATCTCCAAGACTGAGCTCAGCCGCCCTGTGGAGAAAAGTCATTTCATCTTCTTGTTTTCATGATTTTATCCTTTCAGTCATTCCCCAAATCTCATGACCATTGGTGAGGTTTGGAGTGTAGATCAATTACAGCATAGCTCCATCTTCACCACAACAATCCAGTTTAGCCTCCAGATCCCAGCAGACATGTACTGATCTCCTCCTTCCTTCCCTCATCCATAAACATAACCCCCAAGACACTGATAGAAAGATTTTTCATTTTAGCATACTGCAATTATATTTTTCTCACAAGAGTAAAAGAATAAATATTATGCAGTTCACAGCGTGTTGTTAGCCACTCCCATGGTTCCTGGAAAAGTTGTTCTGTACAAAACTGGTCTGAGATGCTGACAGATCTCAGAGAGCTACCTATCTGCAATTGTTGCAATAAACTTGTTGCTATAAAAACCATCTACAAACAGTGGTCCATGTTACACCTCCTCCGGTCTAGGAGGTCCAGGAAAACTCATTTAACCCTTTCAAGCAGTTTTATTCCAAACAAATGGAAGCCTGTAAAATAGAAAAGTGGTGGTTATTTACCTGAGGAAAACGTCAAGTGCCTCTCTATTAACAGCAGGAGGGAAACAAACTCTTAAAGGGTGACAAAACAAAAAGGTCCTGGGGTAGAACTCACCATAAATAAACCATAAGTTATCTGGTCAAAGAACCACACCTTGGGCTTCGCGGAAGGCGCTTTATAAATAAAGCTTCGATTGATTGATTGATTGATTGATTGATAACAGCTACAAGTAGCCTTAGACCATACAAGCTGAAAAAGACTAAGCACAAAAACTGATCCCAAACCAGTACCTCTAGTTAGCTCATGAGTAACAAGAACAAAGTGATGCCTGGGAGAACATCAGACAAGCTCTGATTCCCCCTGGTTGTTCTTCTATAAATTAGACAGGCTGGACACCTAAAAGGCATATTGCTGCAGCAACATCCACCCCCACCGCAGAATCTGCACAACCCATCCCCCCCCCACACACACACACTCACACATACCGTATATGTATATACAGTGGGGCAAAAAAGTATTTAGTCAGCCACCAACTGTGCAAGTTCTCCTACTTATTTATCCTACCCTGATTTACAAATAAATTCTTTAAAAATCCTGCCATGTGAATTCATGGATGTTTTTTCACATTCTGTCTCTCACAGTTGAAGTGTACCTATGATGTAAATTACTGACCTCTGTCATCATTTTAAGTGGGAGAACTTGCACAATCGGTGGCTGACTAAATACTTTTTTGCCCCACTGTATGTATATATATATCTATATACGGTATATATATCTATATACGGTATATATATCTATATACGGTATATATATCTATATCTATCTATCTATCTATCTATCTATATATATATATATATATATATATATATATATATATATATATATATATATATATATATATACATACATACAGCAAATTCAGCATGCTCAAAATAACTATCAGAGTTGATTTCAACACTTTTAAAGTGTCTATATGGGTCCACCTCAGTAAGTGTTAATTTAACACTTTTTGGAGAGTTGGTACTTTAACTCTGATTTTGTGTTAAAAACGAACTCCTCTAGAGTTAAATATTCAACACCAGTGTTAATGTTACTATCTTAACACTTACACAAGTGTTGAACATTTAACACTGGAGTACTCTGGAGTTTTATCACTAAAACACTGTGTTACCTTTCTTTAACACGCCCGATAACACATCATCCTTTCATATCCATATATGTGTGCGTGCGCTCTGTCTTCTCCATCCCCAGTGAGTCGTGGAGGATGGCTGCTTACACTGAGCCAGGATCCTCTGGAGGTTTCTTACTGTTAAAAGGGGGTTTTCCTCTCCACTGTCGCTAAATGCTTGCTTAGTATGAGGATTGCTGTAAAGTCACAGACTGCATGGTGTCAGTGACTTGATGCAATTTGCTGGGTTCCTTATATAGGAAACTTTTTTCTGATTGGCTTAATGAACTGACCTGTATTGGAATGTTTACTATGTGAAGTGCCTTGAGACGACTCTTGTCGTGATTTGGCGCTTTATAAATAAACTTGAATTGATTAATTTACTTGCGATGTTCTGTTTTCCTCTTTTTCTGTAATTCCGGGATTGTTTTCCTTCTTAAAACAGTTTTCAGTGCTGTAACCTGCTGCCTTGTTGGGCAGCGGTAGCTCAGGAGGTTGAGCAGGTTGTCCAGCAATCAGAAGGTTGCAGGTTCAATCCCAGCTCCTGCCAGAGAATGCTGCTGTTGTGTCCTTGGGCAAGACACTTAAACCACCTTGCCTGCTGGTGGTGGTCAGGGTGTCCGGTGGCACCTGTGTAAGGCTACCTCGTCTCTATCGTTGTGCTACATTGTAGATCATCACCATCAGCGAGTGAATGGATAAATGATAAAGTGCTTTAGAGTCCCCTGACTCTGAAAGGTGCTAAACAAGTGTGGGCCATTTAAGCACATTGTCTTACACCAAGTAGTATGAAAAGCACTTTTGATTGACAGGAACCTTTTTTCAAAAGCAATTTTTTTTTGCATAGCCCCAACAGGCAAGCAAAATAAGGTTGTCTTTTTTCTTTCTGTTTACATTTATAAAGTCAGGGTAGACTCTTATTTGCCTTTTGCAACTCAGAGAAAATATAAAACCTTTTTAGAAGGATCGAGACATTTTAAAATCATAAAATTGGGAGAAAAAAAACTTTGTGGCTTCTCAAAAATCAGTGTTGAAGAAAAGCCCTCTGCTGTGAAAACCGTTCTAGATTGACTCATTTAAGTTTAAAGGTTTAATGGTGGGGCTCACTCATTTAATCAGTACATTTGCAGTGGTCTCTAGCAAGAACGAATGCCTTGTAAGTCAGACTCTGGGGGAAAAACATCCTGGTTCACCTTTTCCAGTAACTAGCCGTTTCCTAAATGACAGCTGAGCTGCAGACAGCAGGTTGTGAATTTCCTGATATTTGGACATCTTGGATAACAGCAATGCGACTCTACCACTGATTTGCAACGTGGATGTTTTATCTCCACAAATAACACAAGCCTGGAGGAGCTTCTGCTATGTGGTGAAGTTGCTGATGCTAACAGTTAGCTTCTACAAGCTGACATATCCTCTGCTGTTTCCTGGACGCCAAACCAATGTTATGACCTCTCGAGTGGTCTAGGAGAGGTGAGGTGAGGGGACGCAGACAGAAAATAAAATAAGGAGAAAGGAAAAGAGGGGTCTGTATAAAGTCATGTAAATAATAAGACGTTGGATGGCGGTTTAAAACATTTATTATACAAAAGACGTCTATCTACAAGTATTTACAAAGAAGCAACTGAAAGTGACTCCCCCATGTAGGAGGAGGAGGAAAAAACAGCAATATCTGAACTAAAAACCGAGATGAGTGTGTTCACGAATGTTTCAGATCCTAGAGTTTCCCCGTCTATCAGAAGCTAATGCAGGAGATAGGTGTAGGAGGCTGTTTTCATGTTCAGTCTGCATGAAAAACTCAGGCTGACTGATTAGAAGCATAAAAATATGGGGTTCCAGTCTTCACCACCTTTAAAGTACATTTGTAGGAAATGTGTATAATATTTTTTTCAATAATATTTTGTTGTACCAAATGTTTTAACACTTAACTCATTCACAGCCAAGGATGACTAAAGTCGTCATTTGCATTTTTTTACTGTGCGGGCGTCGAAACAAGCCCCCGCACCGTGAGAACAAACATCTCAACCCAAAAGCCGATCTTCATCCGCATACGTCACACGTCATGTGATCAGGAAGCAGAAAATCCACGTGGTAAGCGATCGTTTTGGGCCACTGCTGTAAAAAAAAGTGAGGCGCTAACCGGAAAAGCTTCTGCCGATCGCAATTCAACAACGGATTATGAAAGAACGAATAAAGCTCGAAGGATTCTTCCTGATGTAAGAGGTGAGTCTCCGCTTTGTTTCGCTTGTTTTGGCGTCAACATCATTCTAGCACGCAACGTTATGTGACTCTTAAAAAAAACAGTAAAAACGGTGAGAAACGCTGGCAGCGAAGGAGTTATGGGTCAAAGTAATTCTTAAGAAAAAAGCCCATATAGGAGAACCCCCTCCACATGATCATTGTTAAAGGTGGAATATGTAACATTTTAATAAAAAGCTATATTTAAAAAATATATATATATATTACCTCCACAGGGCGTTTAGAGGTGTGCAGAACGAATGTACAATTTCTCCTATAAAAGCTATATTTAAAAAATACATAATTAAAATTTCATTTTGACGGGCCCATCACTGGGTTTATGTTTACCTCTACCAGCCAATAGCGGGCTCTGTTGCGATAAAAAGTCAGCTCGGCACAGCGAGGCTGGGACTGTGTAAAATGGCAGACTCGTTAAGTCAAGCAGCTGATTCAGAGCTTAGAAGGTGTTCCAAGGGCAAATACTGTAGTAAAATAAACATATTAGTAGAAATGAGTCCTTGTGCTGCACAGTTCGTCCCTGGACATGGTGCTGGCTGGTCACATCACGTGTCAGTACCAGCAGCCAGACGGTTGCACTACCACCTCTAAACACTAGATGCTGCTATAGTGTTCCATATTGGACCTTTAATGTAACAAACACAGAGATGCATCTTCACTCAAACAACCTGCCCTCCTCACCTGCCATTTAAACTCTTCAGTCAGGCTTCACAACAAAATGAAAACAGACTATGAACATGAGCATCTTTAGGCTTAGATGTTCCTCAGTAATGTGAAGCAGGAGCAGTCCCGGTGTCGGTACAAGATCTGCTCGGGTGCATAATCGGCTCGGGGTCCTTCGACTGCCGATGACGTCAAAGTACGGCAAACCCACTCGGACAAAATACACTACACATCTATACTGTTGGAAAGAATTTAGCAGTTTCGTTATTAAAATAATGTTTCTGAAGACGTAAGTTTGTGTTTATAATGGTATTTGTAAAATAAAACACTTTATTGTATTCATAATGTTGAACTCCTCTTTGAGCACATCCCTTGAAGGATCATAGGTATTAGCAACACCTGTGAAATTGTATTTGCAGGAAAGAAGTGTGTCCTGTTTATTGAAGTATTTTGTGTTTAGAGTTTTTGACGTCTTGTCCATGCGTAGTTCAGGTACGCTCATAGCTGCTAGCCAAAACTCTGTAGTTAAAAGTTTTCTGGCTTTACTAAAATACCTGTCTGTACTTATTTGATTGATGGTAGTTTTACTTTCTATTAGACTCCAAATGTAATCATTTGGCACGTTTCTAATTCATAATTTGTAAGAATGTAATCGGTGATATTAGCATTAGCATTCCTATGGGTTTTTCCATGTATAATAGCATTGCGCTAACCACTCGCTGCCAAATTGCAGCCTTTGCGATTAGAAAATCTCCTTTTGTCACATCGCAATTTAATTGCACATGCAGTTAATCGTTCAGCCCTAATATACATGCAGCTCTATGCTAAAAGTGTATTTTCAAAGAGGTAATGATGGATTTCTTTGTAAAAGTTGTCCATCTTTCCAACAGAAAGATTCGCCTGGACCAACGTAACGTGATTACGTAATTCCGTAAGGTTCATGTTCAGCCAGTCAACTACTTAGACGTCATCGGCAGTCGACGGACCCCGAGCCGATTTTGCACCCGAGCAGATCTTGTGCCGACACCGGTTCACCCAGAAAGGGGCTGAGTTAAACCTATGCCAGCAGCAATGTTTAGATGTTACTGCTCCAAAGGGATGTCGGGAACAAAATGTAGGAGATGGACCACAGCAGGTAGTACACACAGGCAGGAGGGAACGAGCAGCAGAACACCATGGCCACTCCTGGAACAGAAAAACAGCTAAACTGAGTTTAGCTTAATAGAAGCACTTCAGTAGCAATCACTGTAACTCTATTAGTTTACCAAGTTAAAGTCTGATTATAGCTGGAAGCTGAAATCTTCCCATAGCAAAGCAAAATTGAAGATAAGATCTCATTTCTGTCACATTTACATCTCCTAGATACAAATAAGCACAAATTGAGACTGAAGTGGTTTTCTCATTCTTCTCAAATGTTTCTCCTGAGAAATAAATCTTACAGTGAGCACTGTCTGAAATCTCAAAATCCTCTTACAACTGTCTCTTTTCCTGATCTCAGATAAGTTAAAAATGAGACATGAAATGCACTCTCAAAAATGTCTCAATATGATATCCTTACTTCAAATCCCTATCTCAGTTATGTCTCAGTGAGCAATGCATGACGTCACTAAGTTAGATCAGTTTCATAACAAAATCAAATGCGCTCTCAAATGACACTAAATCCATTTATTTCTTGACAAAATACATTATCAATTCAATTGTGGTTTATATTTACATAATGTTCAACTTCCAAAACTTGTTGAATTCTTACATGTCATAACTTGTTAATTACAGTTTTAAGCTTTAAGTTAACATTTAAAAACTGTATAGCACATTAAGCCACAATGTGCTCAAGATATCTTTTTTAATTCATGAAATTTCTAGATATTTACATTGCATTGTCAATTTAATTAACAGTTATGTAAACATATAAATGAAAATGGTTGCTTTTTACAGAAGTCACAGCGAAGTTGTGTTATACAGAACAGTAAAAATACAGAGGTCAATGTTGTTATTGGTCAGTTTTGGTCTTAATGGTTAAAACCTTTCAAGTGTATTTGGTAAATGAGCTACAAACACTATGACAGGCATAGATGTCAAGGTAAGCAACTTTACCCAAAATACAATCCAAGGGAACCACTGTTCTGACAGAAGTTTCCACAAGTGGAACAACATGACTGCATGTACCATTCGTTCTACTATCTTGCAGCAAAGAAAAACCTGCATCTTTGAATTCATGAACAAGAACCCATTTGTCACAGGATTGTTCCGTGATAAAGAAGAAATCTATCTTTCCATATTTTATCTGTCCTTCACTAGAAAAAACAACTGTGAAATTGTTTCTTCTATTGCCTTTCCCATAGTGTTTTGATGTGAGATAATTCCTCTTAACTTGTGCCCTGTGAAAGACCCTTACTGTTTTAGAATTGATGCAGTGACCAGCACATCTTTCCAAAGCAGAGTGGTGAACTGTGTCCAGTTGAAGTTTATTAGATGCTCCATATAGTTTAGTCCTACACAAATCATGGTTTTCCACACAGAAACTATCATCTTTGGTCATATGTATGTAAAATTCAGCTATGGCATCATCATACGTCCAATCCCCCACATCTTCCTAAAATGAATGAGATGGAGCATACTCAGCATTGCTATGTAGTTCGGTTATTAGGTCATCAGGAGGATCTCTGATGACTGATGTGGAAGTTGGTTCTTCACAGTCTTTGACAGAGTCAATAGTTGAAACAATCTCTTGTACCACGCTTTGTGCTGGTAAAAAATAAAATAAAACACAAATAATTAATGTCACAATGCAAATCTTACGTAGTCTCAGCCTGTGCATCCAATTCTTATACTAGCTGAATCTACCCATTGACAAA
The DNA here is from genome assembly GCF_043380555.1 of Nothobranchius furzeri. Taxonomy (NCBI): domain Eukaryota; kingdom Metazoa; phylum Chordata; class Actinopteri; order Cyprinodontiformes; family Nothobranchiidae; genus Nothobranchius; species Nothobranchius furzeri. The sequence goes on from NC_091755.1 coordinate 38,548,865, forward strand.
AAATACTGTGCATCCTTGGATGAAGAGACAGGCAGACAAAAGAGGATGAGTGTACCTGGCAATCGGTGAGAGACTTGATAGTTCAGAGAGTGGGGCACATCCTGCATGGATATCTGGTGGTTGGATAGGTTCCTTTTCAAGTGTAGTGTTTTGGTCTCCTCCAGGAGGCAAACCCTTCTGCTGTGCTTCCCTACCTTTTGACAGTGAAGAGGACATATGAATAAATCATACCTTTATCTGAATCAGGATTCACTAGAAATTATTTAAAGATGATTAAAATACTACTAATGGGGTGTGTATTTTTTTTTCTTCCACATCTTGATCACATTGTATCAGTTTATGTTTACATCTGTGTGTTCTTGATAACACATAATACACATCCTTGAATTCCACTCATCAAAACCTGGGAGTGAGCGACATTAACAGTACTTGGTAGAAACAATATAAACTTAGCCAACAATGGAGATTGTCTCTACAGGCATACCACAATAGCAAATTTGTATAATGTAATCAAGCTGTGCTTATTGGTACCAAGTGCTAAAGAAGGATAAAAAGGATGTTATGTGTTCATAGTTAAGCCTAATTTATACTTCTCCATCTGCAAAGGGACGGATGCACGCAACGCCAGTATTTGTCCTTTCGAGGGCTCTCCAGCAGGCTCGCAAGAATGGATGGAGTCTAACTCTCTTTTCTAAACATTCATTCGACGAGACGGAGAATACAAGCTTATGATTGGTCAGAACGCTGCTGTTGTCAACTGCGCTGACATTGCACCCTCAAAATCATAAAGAAAGCTGAGGATATCTAGCGGCAGACAGGGAGAAGCTACAAGAATACCTCGCAGAAAAACTCTACAAATTTAAACGTTTATTCACCCATGAATGGAGTGAAAAGATGCACAGCAAGTGTTTTATTCGTGGGCGGGAATGACGGGAAATGTGGATTTAGAGGTGGCGAGCGCATAAAGAGGTGGAGGAGGATAAGGGACAAATTTGTCCGTGTTATAAAGTCTGACATGACAGGACACCACAGAACAGCGCTTCGCCCTCTGGTGTCCTGGCAGGGAATTGTTTTGTAACAGTCCTCAGGAGATGGAAGTCTGAAGGCAAAACGTCTTCGTCTGTGCGTCTCTCCCTCGTGGAGGTGATGGAGACGTATGAATTAGGCTTTACTGCAGATCAAAAATAACACTGGATTTTTTTTCAGTGATTTTTACTGATGGTCATAGCCTATTCAGTCAAATGTAAAATGACGGCCTAATCATCGCATATTCGGTAATATTTAATCTTAATTTGTTCTAATTAAAAGGCACACTATGCAACTTTTCCATATTTTTAAATAATTATCAATTCTGTAAAGCACTTAGAATTTCCTTTGTGTTTGAAATGTGCTATACAAATAAAGCTGCTTTGCCTTGCCTAGAGCCACTACAGGGTTAATGAAATGTCACTCAGATCCCACCACCCTCTGTAGACTTTATGACTATATCTTTATATTGATATAACTGGCCAAATTGCTATGATAGCGATTAGCCGCTATGCTAGCGACATGTTGCTCTGTCTCTAAGCGGTTATTACGTGTATTCTCACAAGTTTGCTCAATCTGAGAGCCTCTGAGTAAATGTGCTGCTCTAAACTTTGCATTTGGGTCCTGGTTTTTAATTATTTGGGGCCATTCATCACCAATGGAGTTCTGTTTATCCACTGTGCTTGTGCGGAGAGACGAGCCAAACCCCTCCCTCCCGTGTAATCGGGAAACATCTACGGACAGCCTGAGTGGCCAAATTACCTCAAACGTATTGTAAGGGTTTCAATAGCAAACTATAGGGGTACCGTTTTATTCATTTTTTCCACTCTGGTTCGCTATGCTAGTAAATACTCCGTTACGAGCGATTCTGTTAAAAAAGCTAAGAGTTTGTAAGGCGTGGGCTACGGCGACAGTTGTCTGAAAATAATACTAATAAAAGAGCAACCAGAGACTCTGAGTCATTACATTATAATCGCTGATATGAGGCAATACTGTTAGATTCCAGCCATGTTTGCCCTGATAACTAATAACTCCATGGTGCATGACCCATGTGATCTTCAGTAGATGCAATTACATCATCATAAATTTAGTTAAACATGATAGATTATTTTTCTCTGGACAAGAAATATACAATATTGTCCATCTCTAGAGGAAATTTAAAATTTTTACATTAATTATGAATATATAATTAAAGTGCCTGTGGGACATTTTATACACTTCTAGCTCTCAACTCACTAATAGGACAACAATGTCAACTTGAATGCCCTGACTGGAGCAAAGGCTGCAGCCACACAGTGACCTACACTAATTTTTAAAATATAAGGAGAAAGTCAAAACCTTCAAACCTAGTGTTTATGAAAGGATCCTGCCCTTATGTTATTAACAGCTTTAACTTAAAAGGTGAAAGTTTAAAGAATACATGATTATATATCCCAAGATAACTTATATTTTGTTATTTACATGTGCTACTTAAATCCAGACACGTGTAAACAATATTTCCATGCAATTTTTTGACAAACTGTGGACTGTGTTCTATTTATTTATAGGACCTGTGAGTTGCAAAACAACTGTGCTCAGGACATCTGTCTTCTCTCTATTTGGGACTGGGTCCACGTGGCAGGGGTGAGGTGGTGCTCACTCCTCACCCCTGCCACGTGGACCCAAGGAATAAACCATCAACCCTGCTCAATGGTCAACTTTCCTCGCGGGGTCACCCATAGAGACAGTGGGATGTTTAAATATAATTTAAAGTTAAAGTCCCATTAGTTGTCACACACACTGATGTGTGTGCAAAATTTATTCTCTACATTTGACCCATCCCCTGGGGGAGCAGTGAGCTGCAGACAGAGTCGTGCTCAGGAACCATTTGGTGGTTTAACCCCCAACCCAACCCTTAATGCTGAGTGTCAAGCAGGGAGGCATTGGGTCTAAGTCTTTGTTATGATCTGATCAGGAATTGAACCCTAATTTCCCAGTCTCAGGGTGGACACTCTACCACTAGACCACTGAGCTAGTTATTTCACGAAGCTAGCACATTTAAAAGATGTTTAAAATAAATCCCAATCTAATCTAAAAAGTAAAAGATATGCACATTTCATAACTTACTTAAATATTGCTCATCAGTCTCCACATGAACATTAGTGGCTGCAAAAAGGGATGACTGCAGGGAGAAAAATAGGTTATTAATCTGCAGCAGATTTTTCTGTAACACATCTATGACAGGCTACTCACCAATTGTGAAATCCTTCTTGGTCGTTTATTTGAGCCATCTTCATTACTGGTCCTCCTCCATCGTTTTCCAGGTTTTGGTCTGGTCATTTTGACACCCTAATCCTATATAAAAACAGACACAAGTTACTGGAATATACAGTGGAACTTTTTGCAAAAGTTAAAATATTTTATAATGAAGCATCAAGTCTTTGTTCAGTAAAGGGGTTTACATCTAATCAAATCTTTAATAAACAAAAATATACTTTCTAACAAGTGTCAATTCAGGTCTCTACAAGGTAGGGCTGGGCGATGTGGCCTAAAATCAATATCACAATATATTAAGGAGTTTACCTCAATAATGAAACGTTTAACTGTTTCAGCTCAGTCCACTTGCGTACCGTTTCAGTATATTTTTTTTCGTAAAATAATGCATTTTTATTGTGTGATTTAAGTGCAGCAGATGAAAGTTTCCAGGCGAGTTTCCGCACAGCCGCTGTATTTAGTGATGCATGATGGCTGCATGTGCCCGATCTCCGTTTAAGAAATGTGATCTGCTAATTCTGATTAACGCCTTTCAGAGCGGACCAAACCAGCTGGCTGTCGCTGCTACTGGAGCCTGTAAAGACGCTTAACGGAGTGTCGCGCTGCCCCTCTGTCCCTTCTCACACTGCAGGCACGCAGCGGCTAAATGTAAACAAACACATCAGCCAAACCTTTTCCCTGGAAAAACTGATGTAAAGTTTTCATCCTACAACAAAAAATGCTGAGGAAGCACATTATTTTATACAACTTTTAAAGAAGAAACTCTGGGCGGTGTGAGTTGAGTTTGTAAGGCTCGCTGCAGAAATAAAAACACGGACCATCAAAAGTCAAACACAACACTTGTTTGTATGAACGTGACCCTCATAGCTGCACAAATAACCTGTCAAATAATTAAAGACATCATGCTAGATCAGCAGCCTGTGATGACACCTCATTCTGCTCACTGTAGGAGCCACTTTAAAAATTACATAAATAGATATAATAATAATATTCCTAAAATTGATCGAACCGAGCTCTTAAAAACACTGACCGATCTGATTAGGATTTTAGGGTACCAATACAACCCTATTAAGTAGTATTAACAGTCTGGACACCATTAAAAACAGCTTAAAACACTTTTAGTTAAAGCTGCTTTTACTAAAATATTTTGTTTTCTTGTATCTAATTGGAATTTGTAATCATCTTTCATTTGTTTTATGATATCTTACTTTGTTTAGTTTTAATAATTGTAAAATAAACGGTCTTGATCCTTTCCTACCATCATTTTCATCTCTCAAATAATATAAAAATTCACAATTTAATTTTCATAAATTTTTCTATTATATTTACTCTAAACAAGCTGGCCAGCGTGTCCAGCAACATAATAATGCCACAATTAAACGATTTCACTTAAAGTAGGAAGATTTTACCTGCTGTGGTCTGGTTCTGGAGTCTGACTCAGTCTCTGTGCAGAATTAAACAGAGACTGGCTGGCTATCAGACATGCTCCAAGATGCTCTCTACAGCTCCTCAGCGTGCTGATAGCGAGCTGCACTGATCATGGTGTCCACGTTTGAGACAACGCTCAGATGCGAATCTTGTTGTTACCTCCGCAGTCTCTGTGCATAACGTTTAAAATGTCTTCACACATGCATGCGTCGGGGTAATTACAGTCTGTCAGTATGACCAACAGCCTTAAGATTTCTCTATCAAAATAAACGGCCAAATACGATTACCGTGACTCCAGCCTACATTTAACCTTTTTGCCTTCTTGTGAAGGTTAGCATGGCAGCCCTTTACACAACAAGAGTGTACCATTTTCTGCAGTTTAACAAACTCACAACACAAAGCAACCAACGCTTCAGTTGTTTAGACATCTAGCTATCCCAACATGCAGCTGTACAGCACCCAATACGTCGCTATTGGAGCATTAAATGTTATTAGAAATAATATATAACTGTTTATTAAGACTAGGTAACTTCAGTAAGTAGGATAGAATGATCGAGAATGGTTGGGGGGGGGGGGGGGGGGTATATGTAACGCTTTATGTATCAGTAAACATACATGCTTTAGCTAGGTGTGGCTAGGCATCTTAGATAGGTGATCGCGGACGTGGTTGAATATATTTAGATCATTTTTATGCAACGCAGTGACGTTACTGTAGTAGAACGACTCCTACCTTGTATGTGTTTAAGAGCGCATAATTTAGGAAAACAAAAACAATTTACTTACTTTTAGTTGTTGTTCTTGCGCTGTGATGTTTCTCCCAAGTCAGGTCAGAGATCTATGTCAAATCTCGCGAGAGTATGTTGTTCTAGATTAGAATCCCGCCCTGTTGGGGGACAGCATTATGTCACGTGACACTGGCCTCTAAAAGACCATAGCATGAAAACAGGTTTCAAGCGGTTTCGAGTGCGGGAAAGTCCGAGAGAAAAAAAAAGTGAGCAAGAGAGAACTGTCCGTTGGTCGGTCGTTGAAGCTTTACCTTTTGTTCCAGCAAGGTAAGAATCAAAAATATATATTAGTTACCATGGCATGTAACACAAATAACGTTGCAAAGATGTCAAATATTTTTCAGTTGAGAAGACGGAGAGGTGGATGGCGTTAGCATAAATCTTTGATAGTTAGCTTCCACAACTCACATTAATTTTGTGGCCTTGACATTAAAGGCTTCCTTCATGAAATTTGCTATTTTGCGCTGCTTCGTTTGCTCGTAACTCTGTGAGCTTTACACTAGAGTAATGATACTTATATAGTTTGAAAGATGAGAGTTTGGGCTTTAATATGAAGTACTATTATTTGAAAAGGACGAGTTAGCATTGTCGCTACTGTGTTTTTCTTGATATGAGTATTTAGCATATTTTATGTTCTCTTCATTTGGCGCCTTGTGATCACATGATTACGCAGAGCATTCTGGGATGTGCACAGAGACAGAAATTGTGGCGGACTTACAAGTGTAAACTAATGTGAAATGTGCAGATAAGGAGGGGATTTAGGTGAAAGTGTAAAACATGTCAAAATCCCAAGGATGCGGAATATACAGGGATAATAAAGACGTAAGGGACAGCTACATGTACAAAATCCACATTATGAACAATTTTGATCCATATGAAAGACCCAAGACTTGAGCGCTGAAAATAACTTGTTGCTGCAGTAGCTGTAACATAAGAAAAATACATCATGAACATGTTATAAACAGGAAAAAAACATGATTTTCATTGGAGTGGGTCATAAATATGTCTAAGAATTCCACAGTCATTTTACTCAGACCGTTGGACGTGGCATAGCTAACTGGCTGTGATAAGAAAAAGTGGAAGCTGAATTTATGTTTTAATTAACAGAATGGAAAACAAAAAAATGCCAGGCAAAAAAAGGTTACGGGTTCCAACCCAGAAAATGAAGGACCTGCAGCACTCCCCTCTGCTAAATGAACAATCTGGTAAGTGTCTAAATAATACTGTCAACTGTTAGTGTGTCTGTTATATAGGCTTTATGTTGTGCTGCAATAATCATTACATATATGATTTAAAAATTAGGGGTGCACCGATCAATCGGCATCGATGTCTTTGAGCAGGGGCTGATCAAAATCGGTCCATATTTCCATGTGAAAACAATTTTTATGGTAGGGCTTTGGCATGTGATATATAATTACATATTGGCTAACTGGATGCGCTAACTGATGACAGTCTTTGAAGAGCATGGAGGTCAGCTCTGTGCCAAATGCAGCAGCTCTTGCTGTAGAGCGCAGCATGTAGATGACAATGTGCTTGTAAAAAAACATGAGGTTACGCTATCCAGACCTAGTTTGGGTATAAAGAGTTGGATTATATGCAGAAAAACATCCTCGGTAAAATCTGCTGGGTGAGTCTTGTCTGTGCTTGTTAAAGAGCAAGTAACGCCCTAAATACACTTTTTTTTTTTGCTGAGAACCTGTATAGATGAGTGTCTAATGGTGCTGTGCACATGTGTAATCATAAGTGTGGCAGTTAAGTGCAACTTACTTTAAATTTAATATTTCAGCCCAAAACCATAATTATATCTCCATTTTCAGGTTAAAAACTCTGCTCCACATGTATGTGGAACCAGCTGTGGCTGATGGCTAAGCTGAAAAACGTGTTGTTATCAGCAAATTACTACGTGGCTGCACTGCACTGGTCTCCAGGTGAGGCAGCTGCACCCCCACCTGGCTCAGCCACTCACCTGCCGATATGACACGTTGGCGCTCTGAGCCGCTTGTCTCTTTAAAAAAAAATGCCCTCCTCCCCTTTTTCATGCGCCGGGTGGGGGGGGGGGGGGGGGTCTACTACTGCCTCAGCGCTGCTCTCTCGGTCCACCAGGAGACACCTCTTTCAGAGGCGTTTTCCTAACAGAAAGTGTGGATGAAATACGTCTCCACCCGTGCATTGATCCTCGCTTTAATCTGGATTTCCCCAAATGCAGTTGTTTTTTTTTTAATACATGATGAACACACAGGATTATGAAACATTTTGGACATCTCCTGTGATTTAGTTTGAACAAATTTCCCTAACAGTTCTTACCAGTTTCTCTGATTGATTAAGATGATCTAGCCTGAAATTAGCACCTCTCTCTTGCTCCGTGCTGCACTGTAGCACACTGCGGAGGGTCAGATTGGCGTGAATCAGCTGATCTGAGTGATGATAAATAAATGTCAAAACAAAAATCGAAATCAGCCACTCAGGTTTTTCTCAAGATTGGTGATTGGGCAAAAAACTGCATCGGTGCACCCCTACAAAAGTAACTGTGTAAGTTGTTGTGACTAAATAGAAAATGTCTTAGTTGCTTTCTTTCTTCCCCAGGGTGTCATGTATTTGTCAGATGGGAAGACGGTTATACTGGCAAAATCTTTACAGGCGTTGACATTTTGTCAAGAGATGAGGCTCCTGTGCAGCTGCAAGATCTTAGATCAGGAGATCATGTTTTAGCAAAGTGGTCAGATGGTAAATTTTATAGGGCCACTGTTGAATATATTTCAGGGGAGGATCATTCTAAGCTGCCAAAAAGCCACCAAACTTCACAGAAGTCCTTTTTGAAAATGTTAAAAGAGAATGTGCCATTACACTCATCAGAGTCCAACACCATTATAAGAAGCCCACTGTCTGAACATGGTGAGGAAATCCCAGCCATGAATGCATCACCTGACGCGGGGCATGCAACAAGCCGCAGCTCCGGTGGCCCACCATCCTACAGGTAGGCTTACAATAATAATTACAAAATCTTGATTAAGTTTAGTATTCAGGGTTTTTCCTGGCTCAAATTGAGGCAGAGGTGGTACCATCCTGACCATGCACCAGCACATGCGTACTCTGTGCATTTAATTAGCCTCACTTTTTGAAAGGCTAAATATTTTTCCGTTAAATGTTCTAATCTAAGCTTCTGTTGATTGATTGAATATTCCATTTCACAACATTTCAAATGAAACAAAACTGGTTTGCTGCTAAAAAATATGAAATAAAACAAAATTATCAGGCTGAAATAAGACTCTTATTATAAAACGCTCAATAATGTGCACTAGATTGGTGTTTAGTTCCCTTTTTCCATCTTATATTTGTAGTTAAATTATTTTTTAATATTTGACCTACATTTCAGTAATATTTTAGGTTTGTATTAATAACACTCATCTTAGTCAAAATAACACATAAATATATCCAGTAAAATATAATGCATGTCATTAACATGCATTTGTATTGGAAATGGTAATAACATTTAATTTATGCTGCTAACAATGTAATGGTGGCATGTCTATTATGTACAGGTTGGCAATAATCCAGTTTAAATTATGTTCAAAGATAGAAGCATTTGTGAATTATATATTACAACAGCTTGCCGTACATCCGGCACCAGCAGTAATGTGACTCGTATCTGCAGCGGTTCTGATCCGTAGCGCTGCAGGATGCAGAATAAACAGGATGGTGGGGACTTTTCATCCACTTGTAGAGTTTAGTCTTTCTTAGTTTTACCATCATCATATGTTTTTCTGTGCGTCACTTGATCGTGAGACTGATCCCAAACTTTGGACCGGTTCTGCCTTTGCTGGTTCCTTTATTTTCCTCCACTGCATCCAGATGACCACACTGTGTGCCAGTAAAATGCATTTTTCTTACACGTAACTTACTTTTTTTCAAGAAAGTTCTGGGGAAAATAGTAATTCAAAGATGTTGCACCAGTGCTACATTTAAAAGTAGACAGACACGCACAGACAGTTATTTTCATCGGACTGTACAGCCCTGCTCTGATTTGGAAGAGCCTGGGGGAAAATCAGGACGTTAATAGCACCAACCATAGATATGTACCACCAACTAGCGAGAAAAGCCATTTTTGATTTTTTTCTGTAGTGGTGTTTGTACTTTTCGGTGCACCGCTGCTGATACAGCGCTCTATAGTGACGCAATGCTGCAACTGCAGTTAAAATAACATCCATAAAGTTGGGGGCAGAGTGAAATCAGGCTGGGGCGGTCCAAAATTTGCTGGAGGCGGCCGCCACGCAAATTTGAATGCAGGAAAAACCCTGGTATTGAAATGTTGTTACGGCTTTACCTGTCCAACCTGGGTTGTAACAAATGTTCTGTGTCTAAGTATAAAACGATTATTTTATAGGTAATTCTGCCAGTTTTTTGTAATCATTTGCCATGTGTCTTTGTGTTTACTGAAATGTAATTTATGGTTCAATATAAATTTATGACAGCTCCAACACCATCAATACATCACCCTACGGAGACCATACACCCAGCCCATCACCAAAAGGCACGGACACTTCTCGTCCATCGCCCTACGGAGTCCATACAGCCAGCACATCATCGTATGGCCTTATCCACACCTCAGGTCCACCTCCCTATGGAGACCGTACACTCAACCCATCACCATATGGCCTCAACACTTCTCGTCCATCTCCCTTTGGCAGCTATACACCCAGCCCATTACTGTATGGCCTCAATACCTCAAGTCCATCTTCCAACAGAGGCCACTTACTCAGCACGCAACTATATGGCCATGCCAACCCAGGTCCATCACTCTATGGAGGCCAAACATCCAGCCCATCACTATATGACCTTGACACCCCTGGCCCTTCACCTGCAGCTGGTTTGCCAGGTAGTGGGGTCAGTCTATCGGACAGTGGAAAAGCATCTGACCAGCCACAAGACAGGAGAGATTCAGGCAGCTCATCTGATCAGGGCAACATTCCTCCTGGTCGCCAGGAACAAAATGCATGGACACCATGTGATAGATGTAAGGGGGAGGTTGAAAGAATTCTACAACAAAAGAGAAAGATCGATGAAGTCCTCGCAAGAATAGGCAAGTTATTATTTTTTTTTTCCAATTTGTTCATGATGTTATTTTTTTCTTATAACGTATCAGTGATTGGAAATTGAACACTTTATGTATTTGAATTATCTTTTTAAAAAGACAGAAAAATATGCTATTGCATTACACCTGGTGTGCGGCCCAGGGGCCATTTGCGGCCCTGGGAATGATTTTGCATGGCCCTTACTAGCATTTTTAGAATTATGCAATTAAGTCTGTTTAATATTCTATGTTCTATGTGCTGCTGACCTCTACTTGGGACGTTGTGGTTCGGTGGGCAGAATACTTCGAAGACCTCCTCAATCCCACCGACACATCTCCCAGTGAGGAAGCAGAGTCTGGGGACTTTGGGTTGGCCTCTCAAATCTCTGGTGCTGAGGTCACTGAGGTGGTTAACAACCTCCTCTGTGGCAAGGCTCCAGGGGTGGATGAGATCCACCCGGAGTTCCTTAAGGCTCTGAATGTTGTGGGGCTGTACTGGCTGATGTGTAGGGTTGGGCATTTAGCATCGATTGGAACCAGTTCCAACTGTTCATTTTTCCCGGAATCGCTCAACGTTTAATATTTCAATTCCTAGAATGTCGACCGGAAGAGGAATCCGCGGCCAATCTCCGTGAATAATAAACGTGATCTGCAAATGATATCACAATGATAGTTAACGTGATGAGCGGAACCAGGACCAAAATTCCAGGTGGGCCGGCTGAGGTCGGTGTTTTTAGTCGTCTCTTTGTTTTTTTCGGAACTGTGTCCAGTCATGATGTTGCAGCTCGGCGGGCAGGGACGACCACTGGAGTTATTTGCTCTTTAAGAGGCTTTTATTTCGTAGTTTTATCAATGAAACACACACACTGCTCCGTTCAAACTTCGTGCTTGGAGCTGCCGTGAGACTCTTCGAGAGATGTTCAAGGACACTACGTCAAAAGCAGTTCTCTGATACACCAAAGGTGCGTTCAGTGACAACTTGTAAATAAGACTTCTCTTAACAAAAACTGTTCACATGAACTAAACATGAAAAAAAAACTCAGATAGAAGTACTAACATTTATTTAGGAAAAGGATGTGTTTTGCATCTCCTTTGATGGAGTTTGGTGGACTGCCTCGTTGACCGACATCTGTAGCAGTGAGTACCGTCATGGCTTGCCAGGCTAGAAGAAACTGAATCGATACCATCACGCAGGTATCTAGTAAATACTCAATACCAACGTTAGATCGATACTATCGATATTTTAGATCAATCCGCCCAGCCCTAGTGAAAAGTGACCATTTGTGTACAGACACCTCCATGCTGCAGCAGCATTCAGTCCGAACAGAAAGTTAAATGTAGCCGCTATCGATAACTGTTAACTCAAAATACTCGACGACGTCGTCTCATTCCAAAAGCTTTATTCCGCCGCCATTTTCTCCCCGCACACCCAACAACAACTCCCGGGCTAACAGAACTCACGCGATATAACAGAAAATAACAAGTTAACAATCTCCCTCTTTATTTTTAAAAATAAATTAAAAGTATAAACACATCCCTGTAAACATTTGTATATGTATGTGTATATATATATTCATATAAACAAAAAAAAACATTTCAACGCGCTTTGCTTTACTTAAAGCAAACTATCATAGCACACAATAAACAATAGTGCATTTTAATGCAAAGACAACTTCGTAAACAAAGGATTACAGTATCCAGAGTCCTTGATCTAGTGCCTTTAGAAGGGTCAAAGGTGATAAGTTAACATAACAATCTAACAGATTTTAAACATTAAAACTCAACAGAAATGGTTCAGAAGGGAAATTAAAAATTTCACAACTTTGTGTGTGATTTATAATTTTTATTACTATTATTATTATTATTAATATTATTATTAATTATTTATTGTGGCAGAAGCTGGTGTGGTCCACCACGGAGAAGCTGCTCTAGCATGATGATTTTAATTATTCTACAGGTTATTGTTCAGCCTTCTGACGCTCACACACACACACACACACACGAGTGTTAGTGAGCGACTGCTGAAGCTCCGTGTGTGTTTTTATTTCTGCAGTGAGACAGACTCACCTCACACCATCCAGAGTTTGTTCTTTAAAGCTTCTATTAAATCCACCGTGTTGACGTCTTTTAACACGTTTCCTCTACACTGCAGGAGTTAAAGTTTACATCACGGAGTAAAAGTTCAGCAGACGTGTTTGTTTATATCTGGGTGATGGGAGGGGGACTCGGTGCTGCACACAGACAGCTGGTGTGATCAGCTCTGAAAAGCGTTGATCACAATTTGCAGATCACGTTTATTTTTCTAGGAGATCGGCCGCGGATTCCTCTTCTGGTCGGTATTCTAGGAATCGAAATAATAAACTTTGAAAAATTCCGGGAGAAACTTAACAGTTGGTCCCGGTTCCAATCGATGCCCAACCCTAGAACTAACATAGCTAACTAACTAAATTAAGTTAAAAAAATGTTTAAGTCCTTTTCTTGAGGAGTACTTGTTGATTGTAAGCAGCAATAGACAGCTTATTAGCTTGACTCCCATATTCCATTCAGAACTGACAAAAGCTCCTCAGATGAGAAGCAAAACGTCTTCAAGAGTCCAAAAAAGTCCTGGTCCTTTAATGTGAACACTTTTGGGTCGTGTAGTCATTTATTTGGTTGTTTTAAATTGCCTGCCAATAAAGCTTTGTAACAATTTTAAAGAGTATCATGACATTTTCTCACCCTTGCATTGTTTCTATACCTCTCCTTCTCAGATCCAGATCAGCTCGGAGAGCTTCAGACTCTTTGTGATCTCATTGGAGTAAGGCATCGTGACAGCCCATCCTCTCCATTAGGACAGCAGGAGCTCTTTCCAGGGAGTGATGTGTTCATCTCATCGTTCCGCCTTGCTGCCATGAATCAAGCATCCAAACCACATAGCATGCGCCTGTTTCATGCACTTTTTGATCATTTATTTACTGTCGAGGAGTGTCAAAATGCAGTCCCCTTTGGTCGCCCTGGCAATAACCCCTCTGGAAAGGAAGGAAAGCGGGTCCTGGACCATAAAAAAGTGGATGCAATCCTTAGTAAGTGTTTTTCAAAATTAGGTTTAAAGGCCAAGGTACTGTGGATAATGATTATATTCAGTCTCCAATTGAGCAATATCACACTCGAGGTCATGCGTTGTTGCTGAATATCAGCACTGGTGTGATCATCTACGGCACTCAGCCTGCGGCCTCGTGCCTACAACCAAATCACGCCAGTGCTGATATTCAGCAACAACGCATGACCTCGAGTGTGATATTGCTTTTATACAACAGTTCTACCTGCTCATTTTTTATAACAATAAGCAACAACAGATTATGATTTGTTCATTTATTTAATCATTTATCAGGCTATGCCAACACAAATAGTACCAACACAAAACGGAGACTCAGACAAGGCTGTTGCTAGGCGACAAACATTTTCTACAATAACTGTTAGAACGGGTGTGCACAGTGGAGTGATACTGTTTGTGAACAGTCCCGGTGCTGTTATAGTCCAATATCAACTCTTGAAGTCTCTTGACCAGTCAAGTCACTCGGTCAGAACTAACTGTTGTATAATGGTAGATAATGTCACCTCGGTCAGAAATGTAGAAATATTGTGTTTCAAGCTGTTTTTTTACATTTATCAAAAAAAAAAAAAAACTAATCAACCGTGACGTCACTAAATGCGCCAGCTAGTTTGACTAAATAGCTGTATAAGACCCCAAATAATATCAAATCACCTCCAAGACTCTCCAAACTAACGGGAATAGTGCTTCTGATTCATAACACAGCATTGGAAAAATGAAAACGTTTTGTGTCCTAATTTAGAACGCCGCCCTTTGGGTGCTTGGGCGACTCCCATTATATTGTTTTACATTATTTGGGAATTGATCTAATATCTCCTAGAAAACTCCAAATAGCACTAAAGTTGTCAGGGTGAGTAAATGAACAAATTGCATGCTAGAATTAAGGTCCAAGTTGCAAAAAAACAGTACACACCTTTTAAGTTTTTTCCAGTTAAGTATAACATACTTTATCCTCATCTGTGTTTCATATTTATGGCCTAATGAAATAAACATGCTGATTTTCAATTATTTTACCTGAAATAGATGTCACACTGTTATGTCCTTTTAACCTGAAGTGTGGTTGTGTTAGCTGTCTTTTTGTCTAATTACTCATGCCAGACTTTGATGTTCTTGTCTTATAGCCTATGTCCTGAGATGTGCCACTCTACCTGGTTGGGAACAAATTGAAGAGGCCAAGCTCAAGAAAGCCTTTGTCAACAAATGTAGGGCCAGAGCAGGTTCTAAGGAGTAGGATACTGCTATGATATACAGTATGTGGTCTGCTTTTTCTCTTATCCATTGTTGTTTTTTTCTTGTTAGTCATGGACCATAAGTGTTGAGACATTTCCTGCCAAGTAGGGTTGCAGGGATTACCTGGTTTGACTATTGACCACAAATGTCTCCAACGCGGCCTATAAAACAAAAAAGACAACAGCGCGACTTGCACCGACAAAAACAAAAGTGAAACTGAACATGCAGAACATTGACAAAAACCATTAGGACTGCTCCATTTCCAACTAGAAAGCGGTTGAAGTCTCCTGTGTAAGAATTTATCTAATATATCTGAAATATTCCCCACACGAGAGACTTTAACCACTTTCTAAATAGAAATGGAGCGATCCTGATGGTTGTTATCACTGTTCTGCTTTTGCTGCGTAAGCACATTCAGTTCCACTTTTATTTTTGTCCGTGCAAGTCGCGCTGTTGTCTTTTTGTTTTTTTATAGGCCGCATTTGAGAAGTTTGTACGGGGGGTTATCCGTGGTTAATAGTCAAACCGGTTAATTCCTGCAACCCTACTGCCAAATTAGTTTTGGGATTTGGTTGTACTCGCGTTATAGGCAGTATTTTCTCGTGTTTGTTTTCACATGGTCCAATACCAAGTGGATTTGTTCCAGGTTTCTCTGCAGGATTGTTTGTTGTTGACAGTCTGGAAGTATTGATAGTATGTCATTCTGATTGACCTTAGAATTATCTATCAGTTGTTAAAAAGTCAGGTGTAGTTTTTTTTAAAAATATATATTAATCCTTGTTTGTAAAGTTAACATGGTTAAGGCCTGACTTCAAAGCAAGGGGGTTAGTAGACAATGACATAACTTTTATTTTTGTATTGAATTTAATTTTTATCTTATTTATTTTATATTAATGTATTTTGTTGTAATGGGTTTAAGAAAAGTCAATACGCTGCTACCCAAATATGAATGGTGTTCTAATTGTGCTAACTAAATAAAGTGTTAAGCGCTTAAGTATTTTTGTATTTTTTACAGTCAGTTATAATCACTACAGACTTACAATTACATTCTTAATTTCTTAAATTTCTCAAATATGGCTCAGATGGTTCTCATAGATGGCTTTGGTAAAATAATTAAGAGAAATAATGAAGACACGGAAGAGACATTGGACACACAATGATGAGATCTCATTTAGGGCTCATTCTTCTCAGATTTGTCTCATAAATTTCTCAGATTCATCTCATGTTATTCTCCTTAATCCCTTTTTAAAATAACAGACGTAATTGAGATCAGAACCATACCATTATGAGATCTCTTCTGTTTATCCCAGTTCTAAAGTATTGCTCAAACAGGTCTCTCAACTCAACCTCATTTGTCTTACTGATGTCTTTTCTCTTTTCTCTTTTTAGCTTATATCTTGCTCCTAAGGGACCCTTAGGAGAAATTATTCAGAAACAAATGATCACAGAATGAAACACACAAGAGATTCTCAAAATAATCTCAAGAGATGAGATTGAACAACTGATGAGCAACACATTTTTTCCTATGGGTTACTCTACCTCCAGCGTACACCACTTTCTTCCAGGTCTCTGACTCCAGCACTTTGTCATGGGGATAGAAGTTCTGACTAATCATGAAGAGGATCATGGCCACAGCAGTGACTCGAAGCATGGCCATGTTCCCCTCCGATAGCAAAGAGGCGCTGGCCAAGATGGCGGACGAGTAAATGCAAGGAAGGCCACGGTACACGAAGGGAATACCTGTGAAAAAAAAAACACAGGTAAACAATGTTTAAATGGGAAGGTAGCGTGTAAAGAAACAACAGCATTAGCTGCTCACCGCTTGAGAAGAAACAAAGACGAACAAAGACGGACAGAACGTAACACATGCACAGGACGTTGTCCAGCAAGTCAGACGTCCTCAGCAGAAGGGACGTGGCGATCCCAAAGGTGGTGAAATCAGCAAAATCGTCAAGTTTTGCACCTAAACATGAAAAACATTTATGATGTGTTAGAATCGTGTTGTAATAAAAAGATTCTGTGACAGTTATTTGATTGGTACAGCAGACGTGTCATGTAACTTTGGTATTTTTACAAAAACATTTAAAAGCTACGTCTGCATTCTCGCTAACGACTTTTGCTGCGATGAATGATGGCAGAGGTGGATCAATCCCGAGCTAAGGCTAAAGCCCGTGGTCGTTCGGAGCTCTTATGAAGAAAAAACTATCCTAAACAAGGCGTTTGTAGAGCAGACAATTTTAGTGTGGTGTGTGCACGTGCAAACATCTGACAGTGGAAACTTCAGTGGCTGACACAGGCAGCGTTTTCTATAAACAACATTCTCGGTGCTTTATCCCTCAGGAGGGCAGCACGCATTTTCAGCAAATGGTGATGAGGTGATTCAGGCTATGGCATGAGTGAACGGAGTGGAATCCCACAGCCCAGGGTCAACTATTTTAGCTATTTCAGATATGCGGAGACCCCAAAGCAAAAGGATAAAACAGACAATTGGCGCAGAATCCTGCAGACGTATGCTGCCTAATCAGAAAGTGATTGTTGAGTTAACACAAATATGTTAGGGGAGCACAACAAGGCCCACGTGCAAAGTCATGCAGAAAGAGTCTGGTGAAAACATCACAAAGCCGACTGTGATGCACCTGGGAGCTATTTTCGGGCTTCTGTGATAAAGTGAGCTCATGCTGTGCGAGTGCAGCTTTATGTATATTGCACTGCATGTGGAGCAAAGGTTATTTTTACTTTAGAAAGTAGTCTGAACTTTAAGTCATTCATAACAATATAATAAAGCGTTATTTTTTATGCGACACAACTTTTATTTAAACCTCAAACTAGTGATGGTCTAAATGGAAAAAAAGTTCTATTTATCCTAACAAATATAGATGATTTTCTTCTAGAAGTTCTCAAAGACTGATCAAAGTTTTTCAACAGTTTGCCGGCTCCTCCGATGAGTTTGTGCAGCCAAGTTAGCAAGTCCAGACAAAAGACTGCAACAAACACTGCCAACTGCACAGCTGGACTTGCTCTTTGGTAAAAGCTATGGACCACAACCTTCCACTTACCCAGTGCCGAGCAGGCGTCGAGTTGCCTAGCAACCGCCCCGTCTGCCAAATCCAGCAGGTATCCAATCAGAACCAGCCAACACGCAGCGTGATGGTGCCTGGACCAAACAAGTGAGAGTCAGGCTGGGCTATTCGATGACAGCAACCCGCTGTGACGGGTAAGAGGGCTCACCAGTGAAAAACAACAAACGCGAATGCTGCTAAAGGAAGATTTCATCAATGTTTTGGTTCATTTGTGTCTAAAAGTTATCATTACTGAAATAATCACCGGAAAGTGTGCAAAACACAACTTTAAAGTTCAGGTACAATGCAGGGGTGGGTGTTTTTTTCCACCCGTCAGGTCCTGCGTTAGCTTCAGGCTTGGCTTCCGATACTCTAAATCAGGGGTGTCAAACTCATTTTAGCTCAGGGGCCACATTGAGGGAAATCTAGTCCCAAGTGGGCCGGACCGGTAAATAAAAAAACAACTTCAGATTGTTTTCTTTGTTTTAATACAATCAATATAAAACAAGGCTGGAGTCTGAGGACAGTGTACACCTGAAGTGTACTTGAAAATTTGAAAAAAATAAAAAATCAATACATAATAAAAAATTCCTTAGTGATTCCAAAGAGCTTACAGATCACATGGCAAGATCAGTTCCATGCAGCACTTAAAGTATATTTGACTCATTTTACTTTACATCTTTTAGCTTTCACCAGCACATCAACATCAGAAGTCACATCCTGAGTGGCGGCCGACTTCAGGATGTGACTCAAGTTCTTGTGTGAGCCTTGAGCGCAGCTTTGTTTTATTTATACTCTTTACAGAGAAAACTTGCTCACAAAGATACGTTTATTTTCACTCTACACTGTAAAGTATGAAAATAAAGTTTACACAACCATCTCGCGGGCCGGATTTAACCCGCTTGTGGGCCGGATCCGGCCCGCGAGCCGCATGTTTGACACCCCTGCTCTAAATCGTCTCCACAAGCCAACACCACATATTCCACTGCACACTAGGTGTGTGTTTGAGAAGGTTAACTGTGTATACTTCTCACCCATTGAGGCTGCTGAGAATGGACGCCATGCCCATGACCATGTTGGCCACTGACAACGCGTTAGCAGCATTTTTACGCACAAACTCCTTCACCTGGAGTCCCATGGCATCATCATTCAGAAGGAGCTTGTTGGCGTACTGGAAGAAATCTGAAACCAAACCACAGCAACAGTCAGTGGTCGTCTGAGTTTAGTGCATCAGAAGACCACACCAGCTGACCCTCTGATGTGTTTATAATGGGATTAGTTTACTCAATATGTCTCATTCTGAGTCAGCTTTAGAGGGGAGGGTAACTAGCTGCTTTAGTACATGAACCATTACAGGATAAGCATATTTCACACCGTTAAAAAGTAAAAAAAAAAAACATCACACCCAACTGATGCCCCCTTCTAATGTAAGAGAAGTATCACTTACCAAGATGAATGTTTTTAAACGGAGATCCACCTTATGATACACTCATCCATTTTCTGATCAAAAACATGTGTTACTGTAAATTCATTCGGTCACGTGCACAGCCTACAGCATGCAACAGCAAGCAGTGCTTCATTAGCGGCTAATCGCTGTCCTATCTGACCAATAATGAACCATTTTTAACTGAAAACAGAATTAATACAGTTCAGCAACGACTGCTATTTAAAAAGGGAAAGATGTCACATGAATCTGAACAGAAGATGGGTCAATAATTAGTCTTAAGACGTGTGTTTTGTTTTGTTTTAAAATGGCGCTCAATAATTGGTTTGGGTGGAACAAACTGGAAAGTTTAATAGGTTAATATTATAGTTCAGCCCTGACACATAGCAGCCTGTTATAGCTGACCTAACACAAGAACGAGGCATCAGCACTCACAACTGTTCAAATCAATAATAACACTTCAGCCGGGGCTTCAGTGGAGGTGGTGGCAACCAGTGTTAATTTTGACAGGAAATTTTAATTTTATTTTAGTCTTAGTCTTTTGGCAAAAAATTAATTTGAGTCTTAGTCCAATTTTAGTCGATGAAAATAAGTAATTTTAGTCAACAAAATGCATATATTTTTTCTAATGAAGTAATTTCCTACTTTTGTATAGAGCACGGAAAAACTAGTGTAATTTAATACACAGGGTCCAAACTCTTAACCACCACTGATCAGATATAGCACACACAGCTAAGAACATAGAATATTTGAATAAAAAAAACACCTCACATGTTTAACACTTACGTGTTTAATAAAAAACAAAAAGCACACTGGAAATTACAAAGGTGCTCTTTTTAGCAATTGCACAACAAGAATTTACAAGAACAGCAAATTTAAACATGTTAACCCTGAGTTTTTAGATATTCACTTGTTACAACACAGGCTCAACCAAACAGTGTGAATATTTATTTGCTGCGATTCATTTTGAGAAAAGCACTTCGTGCTAGTGTGACCTTTGCTCGGTTGCGTTTCCCTCTAGTGAGGTCACCTGTGATACTGAACACTCTTTCTGCAAAAGATTGAGAAGCTGGCATTGCCAATATATCTAATGCTAATGGTTTCAGGCTGTGATAAAATGTGTCACATATCAATCAATTCAATTATCGTCTTCGTCTTTTTCCAAACTTTTATTTTGAAATTTTGTTTCATTTTCGTCTGTAAATATATTTTCGTGACGAAGAAAAAAACCAAAAATATTTTGTCAACAAAATTAACACTGGTGGCAACCTCCATAGTTGGCAGCATCTTTCTAAGCTTTGAGGAGGTAAAAGTGTCAGTGGCTCTAATTCTGAATGAATTGTTGATTATGTTGTGTTATTCTTTCGATTAAATGTGTGAATAATGTTATGTATAATCTGTTAGAGATGGAACTGTGTGCTGGGAATGACTCAGCTACAATATCTGATTTGAGCTCGACACATTTAAGGATGATCGAGCCATTTTGGTGTTGGGTGTGAGTGAATTCCCCTGATTCCAAACGCTAACCGAGTGTTAATGAACATCTAGTGATTTATTTCTGAGAGTTTTCAGGCTAATTTGTTCTGTTGCCAACAACCTGCTGCTTATGATTCTACACAGCTGCTTCAGATCACATTTAAAGGTGTGGAACACCGAGAAACCATTTTTTAATCATTATTTCTGATTATAATCGTCCACCCTGAGTTTTTCATGCAGGCTGAACATGAAAATAGTCTCCTACACCTACAGTTGTGGTCAGAAGTTTACATACACTTGTAAAAAATATAATATAATGGCTCTACTGAGTGTCCCGTTATTTCTAAAACTCTGATTTTTCTCTGATAGAGTGATTGGAACAGATACTTCTTTGTCACAAAAACATTCATGAAGTTTGGTTCTTTAATGTCTTTATTATGGGTTAACAGAGAAAAGTGATCACATTTGCTGGGTCACAAATATACATACAGCAACATGAACTAGCAATTTTGGCGACTTAGAAACGTGTCAGTGAACTGAGCTTCATAGCATGGCCTCTTAACTTCTTGTGAGTGACTACAGCGGGTGACTTCTCTTAGGCCAGGTAAATAGGGCTCATTGGATACAAACGCCCACAAACACTACAATGGAAAAGTCAAAGGAGCTCAGCATGGATCTGAAAAAGCGAATTATTGACTTGCACAAGTCAGGAAAGTCACTTGGGGCCATTTCAAAGCAGCTGCAGGTCCCAAGAGCAACAGTGCAAACAATTGTTTGTAAGTATAAGGTGCATGGCACTGTTTCATCACTGCCAAGATCAGGAAGAAAATGCAAGCTATCACCTGCTGCTGAGAGAAAATTGGTCAGGAGGGTAAAGAGTGAACCAAGAATCACCAAAAAGCAGATCTGCCAAGAATTAGAAGCTGCTGGAACACAGGTGTCATTGTCCACAGTCAAACGTGTTTTGCATCTCCATGGACTGAGAGGCTGCCGTGCAAGAAGGAAGCCCTTGCTCCAAAAGCGGCACCTTAAGGCTCGACTGAAGTTTGCTGCTGATCACATGGACAAAGATAAGACCTTCTGGAGGAAAGTTCTGTGGTCAGACGAAACAAAAATCGAGCTTTTGGCCACAATGCCCAGCAATATGTTTGGAGGAGAAAAGGTGAGGCCTTTAACCCCAAGAACACCATGCCTACAGTCAAGCATGGTGGTGGGAATATTATGCTGTGGGGCTGTTTTGCTGCCAGTGGAACTGGTGCTTTACAGAGAGTAAATGGGATAATGAAGAAGGAGGATTACCTTCACATTCTTCAACATAACCTAAAATCATCAGTACGAAGGTTGGGTCTTGGGCGCAGTTGGGTGTTCCAACAGGACAATGACCCCAAACACACATCAAAAGTGGTAAAGGAATGGCTAAATCAGGCTAGAATAAGGGTTTTAGAATGGCCTTCCCAAAGTCCTGACTTAAACCCCATTGAAAACATGTGGACAGTGCTGAAGAAACAAGTCCATGTCAGAAAGCCATCAAATTTAACTGAACTTCACCAATTCTGTCAAGAGGAGTGGTCAAAGATTCAACCAGAAGCTTGCCAGAAGCTTGTGGATGGCTACCAAAAGCGCCTGATTGAAGTGAAAATGGCTAAGGGACATGTAACCAAATATTAGCACTGCTGTATGTATATTTGTGACCCAGCAAATGTGATCACTTTTCTCTGTTAACCCATAATAAAGACATTAAAGAACCAAACTTCATGAATGTTTTTTGTGACAAAGAACTATCTGTTCCAATCACTCTATCAGAGAAAAATCAGAGTTTTAGAAATAACGGGACACTCAGTAGAGCCATTATATTATATATTTTACCAGTGTATGTAAACATCTGACCACAACTGTACCTTCTGCGTTACCTTCTGATAGAAAATAGACGGCGAAACTCTAGGATTTGAAAAGCCTCACAGATCTACGTCACACTGCCACTAGTAGAGGCTAACCTTTAGCATTCGCAACTCCACCACACGGCAGAACTCCTTCTTGTGTTATTTGTGGAGACATCTGTGTCACAGAGAAAACAGTCAGTGGTAATGTCATGTTACTGTTATCCAATCAGAGGAGAGATGCCCAAATATGAAGAAACGAGGCTACGTTCACACTGCAGACAAAAAGTGCATTAAATCCGCTTTTTCCCCCACATGCGACCCATGTCTGATTTTTTTATGACGGTCTGAACGCACAGATCCGATTTTTTTTAATGCAACACGTGTCACTTGAATATGTGGTACGGATTCCGACACATATCTGATGTTTTTGAAAGCGACTGGAGTCTGAACGGTCATGTCGCATTAAATCAGTCTCCTGCGTCACTGAGTCAGCGGAGGTGAGCGTCGCGTGCGGATGTTCCTGAGGAGAAGCGCTGACAGACGAGTTCAGGAGTCTGTCTGGATATCCTGTTTTACGTTTTGGAATCAAAACTACAAGAGAGAATGTGAATGGGAGCAGGAGGTGCTGCTGGAGGGAAGCGTCTCACCGTGAAGAAAGGGGGTGGGGGATCTCCGTGAACAAATTAATAACGGAACATTTTCTGTGAATAATGATTCAGGGAGACGGCGGGAACAAGGAGTAAAAACGTTTACAGTTTTTAAAACAGTTTCCAGCCCAAAACAGAAGAATTAAAGTCTCCTTCCGGAGTATTCCTCTTATCCGATGGCACCATCTAGTGGCTGACAAGCGTATCACACAAAAAGTCTGTCGCTTTGTTTTTTTAAGATGGTGGCTTCACTTTTCTTGTTAATAAATGTGCTTCTGTAGCTGACAACAAGCTAAAAACACGCTGTTTTACAAGTATTACTCTCACGTCATGCTGTGTTTTCATATATTTATATTTTAAAGACAACTGTTCGTGAGAAGTTCATCAACTCTGCATCAGCCGAGGTATTCCTTAAATTTGAAGTAAGTAAGAGGTAGTTTAATGCCATTGGTTAGTTCTGGTTGGTGCTCAGTTTCCTACTGCACGCAGCTCTGCGGGACAGGGGGCGTGCTTAGCAACAAAAACGTACATTGCTTACATTACATCAAAGTATATGATCAGATAATCACTTTTACGGATTTCTGAAAACCATACATCATTTCTGAAAGGGGACAACTCCGGAAAGCTACTTAAACAGGTGTGAAAGTTTTCACTGATAGTTTAACCACAGGATCAGGATTACATCACAACTCCGCCGCTCCTGGTTTTGGTTCTACTGAGTGTGACTTTTCGTCTTCCGCACATGCGGGTCGCTTTGGTGCCGCGGAGCGTTCACACTGGAGAGAGTTTGACGTCGCATTTCAGTCACAGTGTGAACGGTCACACAAAAATTTCAGATTTACTCAAAAAATCAGAACTCAGCATCAAGGCCTGCAGTGTGAACGTAGCCTATGACTCCAGATCCTGTCGTCTGACGGTCCTTTCTCCTCCAGCTGAATTCCTCGTGCTGATACAGGCGCTTCTGGGCTTTTTTTCCCCCACCAGATTACAGCGTACAGTAATCCCTCGTTTATCGCGGTAGATGCGTTCCAGACCTGGCCGCGATAGGTGAAAATCTGCGAAGTAGGGACTCCCAGCATGCCCCTCGCGGGGATTCCCTCCACATCGCACCTACGTCACAAACCGCGGCTATAAACGGAAGTCGCCTTTCCAGCTCACCACTCAGTCATCGTTTCTTCAGATTCATGATCAGAGTTTCCAACCTACCGATCCATCCAACGAACTATCAGCTCATAGTAAGTTATCTTACTTACTTCTGGAAAGGCCGGCATTTCCGTGTCACTTCGTTGACGCTCGAACGCTCGGGGGGTTCCTAGATCAGCCGGCGTTTCACCGACGCTATCACTTCCGCGTCTGTGAAACCACACTCCCTATTGAATTACCGTATGATCACATTCTCTTTTTGTGGGTAAAACTCAAGAAAAAAATTTTTTTACTTGTTTTTTTTTTGTTTTATTACAAAAAGTGCATTTTATGATGAAATTGATGAAAAAAACAAGAACTTCTTGATATTTCGCATAGAAAAATACCGCGAATGAGTGAAAAATACCGCAAATCTGCGAATTCCCCCTGAAAAATGCTCCAAAGAAAAAATCCGCGAAGCAGCGAATCCGCGATGAACGAACCGCGAAGTAGCGAGGGATTACTGTACAAGGCATGCCTACTAAAGTCATCATTTGAATTATTTTACTGTGTGGGTGTCGGAACGAGCCCCCGCGCCGAGAGAACAAACATCTCAGCTCTAAAGCCGATCTTCATCCACGTACGTCACACGCCACATGATCAGGAAGCAGAAAATCCACATGTTACGAGATCGTTTTGGGCGGTTCCTGTAAAAAAAAAAGTGAGGCGCGAACCGGAAAAGCGTCTGCCGATCACAATTCGACAACGGATTATGAAAGAACGGATAAGACTCGAAACGCGCGGATTCTTCCTGATGTAAGAGGCGAGTCTCCGCTGCATCATCCTAGCGCGCAACATTCCGTCACTCTTAAAAAAAAAACAGTAAAAACGGCGAGAAACGCTGGCAGAGAATGAGTTAAAGCAGTGATCCACACCTTTAAACAAACAGGTTCAGTAGCAGTTCTTTGGAGGGGACCAGTTTGATTCAAACACCTCTTGTCTCACTTTAAATTCAAAATGTTCAGTTGCAGGTCTTTTTGTTAAAGGTAAAGTTAAAATTTGAGGCTACACACATTATACTCCTACCTCTACGCTGAACTGAAAGAATTATGGCTGTCTTTGAAAATGTTAGAAATCCATCTTAAAATTGAATTTTCTGGACACAATGGTATATTTAATCCTACTTTGCCTTCTGAAGCACTGGCTCTGATTGGAAACATGTCTTATTGTTTAAGTGCCCCACCTCTGGGTTACATTGATTTATTTTACTGTGAGACCAACACAAAACGAATGAAATCAGGAAAAACTCTTTTATTTCACATTGCTATGTCTTTCTTTATGGAGCCAGTAGTGAATTTTTATTTGTTGTGTCACAATTTGACTGAAGAGACATGAGTTTTAAAGACATTTCCTCATTCCACCCGCCAACATGAATGTTTGTTTATTCTTTATCACCCCCCAGCGCATTGATTTCTCTCAAATCAAAGCGCTACAAAACAGCATGCACCTGAATATTTCTTATATTTTTTTAATGTTGCAGTAGCAACCTTTCATGAGATTTTCTCCCTGAACTTCCTGTGATTCCAAAGCCAGGCGAACGCAAGAGACTCTTCATCTGAAAGAAAACAGCGAATGAGACAAAACACAGAGCAACAACAACTTTCACTTGACAGCATGCTTTCAATCTTTTTCTTTCTTTGTGTGCTTTAACAAAAGTCGCCACCTGGCGTTTTAATCACTGAAGACTTGACACAGAAAAAGCCAGAAACACCGGCGTAACACTCAAAACCATGTAATCATGTGTATTTGCCTGATTAATAATTGTGTCTTGTTAACTTTAGTCACAATAATCAGACAAACACAGATTTCTAATTTTCTGCAATTTCTAATCACACACACACACACACACACACACACACGAACAGGTCTCTATTTCTGGATTCCTGCCTGATGAGTGCAAAGCATGATGGGAAGGCCCATGTTATGCAACACCCTGCTGCGTTACCAGGTAACAGCTAAGGAGAGTACATGGAAAAACAAAGAAACCTCTCAAGTCACTATGGAAATCATCTGAAGTAAACTTCCTAAACACAATAAACTACCAACAGTTTTAGAGTTGGCAGCATGGTGGTGAGTGTCATTCATGATGGTCCTCATCGGTTCTAATGAAACGCTACTTTACTGGACTTATATATATATATATATATATATGCAGTATTTATTTGAACCTATGAGGATTGTAACAGTTCATATCTACTATGATTTAAGCACATTAAAGGTATTGCGGAGGATGTTTCTGAATTTCAGGAAAGAACCGCCCTCTCCACCTTTTGAAAAAATGCGCATTCTGTTTAAAAGTATCTGCCGGCCTTGCAGCACTTCTTCTAGCAATAATTTGAAAGGAATTGCTTCAAATAGCACGTCGAACTTTCGCTTTCCTGTCGAGCAGAAAACCAGCAACAGAAGCGTCTGTGGGAGCCCAGCCGTCGCTTTTAGAGCACGCCATCGGTGAAACGAGTCTCCTAAAATAACTCCGGCCTTATTTCTCACTTTGGAGAATTTTCTCTTCTTATCATCGACTTTGAAGACACTTTTTCTCTCTCGGCTCAGCCATTAAAAAAAACCTGGTGAGAACAGTGAGGAATGACGGTGTACTGCTCTGCACATAACCCAGGAACTAGCACGTATCATGATGGCCTAGCATGAACGTTTCACCAGAGTGATTGGCAGTTATAGACCAATGGTTCAGATTAGAAGCCAACCAATACAGGTTTTTTAAGACCGATACCAATTTTTAAAGAATTTTGTTGCTGATGGCTGATATCCAAAGCCAATTATTAAGGCCGATTATATATATATATATATATATATATATATATATATATATATATATATATATATATATATATATATATATATATATATATATATATATATATATATATATATATATATATATATATATATATTAACACCCACTGTGTGCAATATTTATTAAATAAGTCAATACATTTCTTAATATTTATTGAACTTCAAACATAAAACAAACTTAAAACAAAAAAAAAACAACAACAAAAACGGTATGTTGGGTCCTTTCTACAGTCTAATTGTGGCGGCAGTTGGCCACACAGGTGCCTGATTAAAAAAAAATTTTTTATCAGCTTTAAAAAAAAATTGGCCGATAGCCGATATAGAAAAAAATTGAACATATCGGCCGGCCTCTAGTTCAGATGATCCACCCGAAAGAAAAAGATCCTCTGCTATACCTTTAAGTGATAATTAAGTAAGCTGAGAGTTAGTCTCATGCAGAGCATCAGGTGCAGCTTGTGAACGTTTATCTGTGAATGAATCGTGCATTTTAATTATTGTTAAGGACCAAGTTGCACATATTATCAGATTCAGATGAACAGATTTTGCTGTAATAGTCACATGTAAATAATCCATGGTGTTCACTGCAGCCAATATATACAACATGCATGACATGTTACATTTATTTATTACTAACTATGCAGTCCAAGGTTGTCTGGATCAGCTCCATCAATAAAGCACACCGGAACAACATGCAGGTGTGATTAGAAGGTGAGACTGAGTAGAGAGTACATACCAGAGGAGGGAGTCAGGAGGATCATGGTTCACAGCACAGCTGACAGGAAATAAGGCTGCCATTAGTTTTACAGTGATTTATAACATTAAAGTGCATATGAGTCCACACGTTTTAAATATGAAAAATTGATGAAGGTCGCTTTTGATCAAATTCACTTCACTTTGATTGACTGCAAGAAGGTGAATTTAATAGAATTTATAAAAAGAGCGTAATCTGTTTCTGCAAATGAAGTTCTCACATTAAGTGTTAGTTTGAATGAATATTTGTTGGTGGACTTTTGCCCATACTACTCCACAAATCCACATTTCCATTTTCTAAAATATGAACAGAAACCAACTAGACCAATGAGCAATTCACCATTACAGCCGAAGACCCCCCACCCCCAATTACCTAAAACACTGATTTCCATTCAAATGGAGCAGAAACAGATTTAATAAACAATAATAATCTAACGTCATGTTTAATAGAGGTACGGCCTGTTTGTTTATTTAGCAGAGGACCCCCCCCGAAACTGGCGCTGTTGACATTCTTTAGAAGAAAAAGCGCAAATGTGTCGCAAACAAATCACCTGACAATCCAGCTGCTTTCTAAAATATGCTACAATGTGTCAGTGATGCCGAAGGGTTTGTCCTCTTACCTTAAGGAGCTCCGGAGATTTCCTATCGGTAAATCAAATGATGGACCGCAGAAAAAGCGCAAATGTTACTTATCTTCTTTTTTTATTATAAATGTATGAAACGCTGACTTCGTGTCAGTCTTGTTCATTTAGTTAGTGTTTAAATGTCGCACAACTGCAGCAGCGAAGCCAGCTCGTTCACTTGCTGACTGCTGGTCAGACGCATCCTTTTAAATCCCAGGACAAATCCGCTGGAACATTCCCACCGGAAATTACGTCACCACCTTTACCAAACAATATTTACAAATATGCAAAAGAGGTAGATAGATAGATATAGATAGATAGATAGATAGATAGATAGATAGATAGATAGATAGATAGATAGATAGATAGATATAGATAGATAGATAGATAGATAGATAGATAGATAGATAGATAGATAGATAGATAGATAGATAGATAGATAGATAGATGATAGATAGATAGATAGATAGATAGATAGATAGATAGATAGATAGATAGATAGATAGATAGATAGATAGATAGATAGATAGACATTTATTCATGCATTTATGAAGAAGTTATTTTATTATTTGGCCCTTATTCAGTTATTGTTATTATTCAGCAGGCACCTGCAGGGTGATACCCTGACCTTTCCTCCTTGTTGCCCAAAGTGCCATTTTTGAGACTTAGTTATTTTTACATGTTTTTATTAATTTATTTGTTTATTTATTTCAATTTGTGTCCCCTCAATAAAACAATTAAAGTTATCTGGCTGACGTGAGTCACGTGACCAAACGTTCTCATCCAGATGGCAGAGTGATAGCAATAATGAAAAAGTTGGCTGTCCAAGGAAGATCCCACCTTTCTTGCCTCTGATGGCCAGAAGATCAAAGCCTGGCCTTAGAGACTCGACCTCTGCACAGAGGATGAGTCTGGATACTCAGAGGCACAGGGCACCAGGAGGGGCGGGACTAGCCAGTTTTAAAACACCCAATCAGAAAAATAGCGGCAATGACGACTGTATCGCGCGACACTGTAGTTTTTTAGCTGCAGTCAAAGATGGCTTCTGACAATGGCGCGTACATCTTTCTTTAGAAGGAAGGCTTTTAGCGCTTCTTCTTGTTGTGGTTTTAAAGACATGTCCAAGTCATTTAAAAATGCTGGGTTATTTCTCTAACCCAACTGCTGGGTTAAGGCTGAATTTTTAGAGGTTGGGTCAGTTTAACACATCCTTGGGTTAAAAATTCTGACCCAGCGTATTGGGTTAAAAAAAGACAGCACAAGTGCTCTGGAAAATGTTGTGATCTTCTGTCCACACTCCCTGACATAGTGAGGCTCTACTGGGGGACGTTAGGTCTTCTGGCTATTTTATACCAGTGGTAGCATCCCCGCTAACAGCAGAGGGCCTTTATGCTACAGTCATGTGAATAATGTTACACATTTCAATTTTACAGACAAATGGGTGGATGTGGCTTTGTTGTTGCTGCCAGTGCTTCTCCAAACTGCGCCATACAAGTTGAAGGAGAGCGTTCCGACCAAGCCTTCACTGACTTCCAACATGTAAGTTCTGTTATTTTTTACTTCAGTTATCATTCACAGCCCACTCCAAATATGTTTCAACAGCTGTTTGTGAAATCATAACCTTTATGCCTAAATCTGTTCTTTTTTTCCTCTATCCCCCTCAACTTAGACTGGAACCAGCCTGGTGAAGAACCTGAATGGGACCACAGCGGAGCACCACATGTCCTTATGGCTGCAGAAGACCATCGATGTTCCCAAGAATTTTTGACCATCAATGGAACTGGAATACCATCTGTTCTCAAACATTTTTTGTGTCGATGTCAACTATCCAAAACCACGTGCGCAGATTTGGGGGTTTATTCAGACATTCATCTTTGCATCATGAATCTAATGCTGTGAAGCTTTGAGGGCTCATGCTGCTATGATGTAAGGTTGATGTTCTGCTGACTAAAGCATTAAGGTGAGTGTTGGGAGCTGATGGACATTCACTTCACTACAGTTCTTCCATTAAAGTTGTTTAACATGTTTAAGACATTACAAATTACAAAATGTTTAATATTTGTCATTTAAAAAATGCAATTAGCAGTCATTTACAAAACCAGTTTGAATATGAATGCATGTTTAGAGAAAGTAGAAAACACAACTCTATTTGTTATCTATGTATTTTGAAAATTAACATAATTTTTGTGATAAAGAATTGACTGAGACATGTTCATCTTGTTTTATTGAATTATTCAATTTGTATTTTATTTATTGTATTGTATTTACGGTAGAATAGGGTCATTTTAACCCAAGGTTTAGTAATTTAATAACCCAGAAGTTGGGTTTTATTTTTAACCCAATTTTGGGTAGTCCTAACTATACAGTTGGGTCATTTTAACCCATTGATTGGGTAGAAAGCATAACCCAATAAGCTGGGTCCAACTCATAACCCAACCCTGCTTGGTTAAAATAACGCAGCACTGGGTCGGTCCCTTTTTTACGGAGCCCCTAAAGGGACATGGGAGGGAAAAAAAACTTTTGCGAGATCTCGCAAAGTTTCCCACGACAGAGAACCGGAAGATAAACAGACACACAACAACATGGAGGAGCGTCCATATCATCCGTGGGGGAAGTTTATAGATTTTTATTTTGATATTGGCTTAACATACAAAGACATTAAATTCGTTCTTGGCTGCAGACATGGCGTTGATATAAGTGAGAGACATTTGAAAAGAATTCTCAGTGCGAGGGGACTTTCTCGTCGTGAAAGTTACTGTGATATTGCGGACTTGGTTGAATTCATTAGCAACGAGCTACAGTACTCTGGCCAGCTTCACGGGTACCGCTGGATGTACGCCAAGTGTCGAGAACATGGGTTACGAGCAAAGAAGGAAGATGTGAGGCTGGTGCTGAAGGAGCTAGATCCGAGAGGAGTGTCAATGAGGCAAGCAAGACGCCTAAGACGACGGAACTATTTTTCAAAAGGCCCGAACTTCATATGGCACATTGACAGCGTACTTTTTGACCCAGCACCTGGGTTACAAAACAACCCAAATTGGGTTATTTTTAACCCAGCAGTTTGAAAGACCCGCAGCCAACTCCGCTTTACAATGAGAACCAAAGGTGTTTCCCAAAGATGGCCTTTAGCGTAAATTACCTTTGGAGAGAGTCTATTGCAAATTCCCGTTCAAAAACACAATTCCTGTAAATGTTGACCTGAGATCATGGATTCACCCCTTCAGTCTAGGGGGAACTTGACATGTTTTCCAGGTCTTCACAAAGGTTCATCTGTCAACATTTTAACCTCATGCATCAAGCTAAGCTACAAGCCTAGCAAGCTTGACCTTCTCCAGTTCCAATGAAAGTATGCCATTTTAGCTATTGTTGGAATTTGCTGCAACCATTTCGGTAATGTGTTTACGAAATGCCAATTGAAATGAAATATTGTTTGCATGGGCATTTGGTTTACATACTTCCCAATGATATGGTATGCCATTTTCCAACAAGGGTCCCTAACCCTAATTAGGGCACTCATTGAAATAGTTTAAAACTTTAAAAAAAAACAACCTCAGAATGTTAATGTGGTGTATAACCAAAGTTTTTATCCATTGTTACAGTTTTCAAAGTTTTTTATCTTCATGCAGAAAACCACTGAAAACAAAGTGATCAAGTATGGATGCTGACACTGTTCTGGTTAAATAAATCCCCAAATAAAAACCATGAACAAGTAAATAAACATTTAGAATCATTTAGACAATTATAAGACACTTAAGAATACTCGAGCACACTTCAGAATATTATTTAACTGTCAAGACTGCAAAATATATCATAATTATTATACTATATGGTATATTTTTTATACAAACGTATTACTGCTGGATGTTTTTTTAAAGTTATTGAGTAACAGATAACATTTCTGATGACGTATAAAATATTAAAGTATTTTAGAATATTATTTATTTAAGGATCTGTCTCATAATCATCTTCCTCCTCTTCATCACTGGTCACAAGGCTGGCTGACACGATAACTGTCCCCCTCTGTTTTTCATAGAAAGGATTCAAACTACAAAATATATTCAGTATCATTATTGTTACTACATTTACCATCATTCAGATTATTTTATTTAAGGACCCTTGTTGGAAATAGCATACCATATAATTGGGAAGTATGTAAAACAAATGTCCGTGCAAACGATATTTCATTTCAATTGGCATTTCGTAAACACATTACCTAAATGGTTACAGCAAATTCCAGCAATAGTTAAAATGGCATACGTTCACTGGAACGTGTCATGCCCCGCTGTAACTGGGGAGAAGGTCAAGCTTCCTCAATAAGGCTTGTAGCTTAGCTTGATGTATGAGTTTAAAAAAAAATTTGACCAAAACTATGCCTTACTTGTTCAGGGCGTATGTTCAAATATGATTTCACCACCTTCATTTAGTTTAACGTTTACACTACATATGTCCTTATTTACCAAAACTAGTCAACTATGTCATGTGAGAGTTTGACAAACCCACCATCATTAGTTTTACTGCAAACACCCACAGTGATTGGTTGTTAGGCATCAAGGGATGAACTGTGACTAGCTTGATCTCTAATGATTGGTTAGGTGACATCCTGTAATTCTAAAACTCCGTGAAAAGGTACACCAACATAATTTATGCCATTGTCTACTGCAGCAGAAGATGAAGGGTGCAGGAGTGGACGATCGTCTGACTGCATGGGACATCAGCTACCTCACCAACAAGTCACAGCACGTGAGGCTGCACAACTGTACATCTGAGGTGTTTGTGTGAAGTAATGGAGCACCACAGGGTCTGGTGCTCTCCCCCTTTCTCTTCACCTTCTACATCTTGGACTTCACCTGTAACACCAACAGCTGCCACGTCCAGAAGTTCTCTGATGACTCGGCCACTGTCACGTGAGTGCTAAACTGTTGACTCCATCCTCACGTCACACCTTTCATTTCTGTACATTGGTTCCCCCGTTCAAGTTCAAGGTTCTGGTTTGACATTTTACAATTGTGCGTGGCAGTTTCTTGATACACGGGGCAGAAGTAGTTCAGGAGGTAGAGTGGGTTGTCCAGTAATTGGAAGGTTGTGGATTTCATCTCAGCTCCCGCAAGAGAATGCTGCTGTTGTGTCATTGGGCAAGACACTTAACCCACTCTGCCTGCTAGTGATGGGAATTCCGGCTCTCTTTAAAGAGCCGGTTCTTTCGGCTCCCAAGTGGCTCCTCAGATTTTCTGTTGCGTAGAGTACATTTATAACCAAAATGATGAAAAACTATATGTAAAATGATTTACTAATGTAAAAAAATGCAATATATCAAATATTTATCATTTCTATGGATTTAATAACAGAACACTTTAAGAATTCTCCTCGTTCCGACAGCTGGCGCTCATTTTCTCACCGTCATCGTCACACTCCTCCCTCTCACTCGCCTTTTTCCTCCTCCTCATTCCCTCTCGTCTCCCTCCACTCGCATGTGCTCTGCTGTGTGTCTGAATCTGATCCTCCCTCTTCCCCGCCCCTACTGCTCTGTGTGTGGACAGGCTGGACACGCAGTTACACATGTTGACCAATCGCCTGTAGCGTTCACCAAAGCAAGAGGGGATGGGGGAGGGTACGGCTCCCAATGACGAGCCGGCTCCAGTCATTCCCTTCAACGAGCCGGCTCTTAGAGCCGGTTCGTTCGCGACCGACACATCACTACTGCCTGCATCTAGTTAGGATGCCTGTTTGGATGCCTCGCCTCTGTGAGAGCGCCCCAGGGCAGCTGTGGATACATTATAGCTCATTACCATCAGCATGTGAATGGATGAATGACACACCGTAGTGTAAAGGGCTTTGGAGTCCTCTGTCTCTGAAAGGCACTATACAAGTGCAGGTCAGTTATCATTTATAAATCTGCTAGACTGATGTGAAGTACCCCGTGATCTTTCTCTCACTACATAAACAGAGGATATATTCTGAATGCAAACAGGTCAAACAAGGTAAACCTTCAAGGTTTACTAGACCTTTGGTTGATGGAGTTTTTTTTCACTTGGTGTTTCATCTTGAACAATGTACAATTTACTCTAATTATTATGTAAAATAATTTCTATTATTTTATTATCAATATTTCAAAGTAAAGCTTCAATGCACTGTTGTGAAATGCACCCTCCCACTAACATGCACATACACACCACTACCAGTACCAGTACCCATTAGTGATCCATTTCTTTTCTTTGGGCTTGAAATTCCACATTATGTCCCTGTGTGTAGTTATTATACATGTAGATGGTTTCAACACATCTAAACTGCTAAAGACTTTAACTTTTTATCTCAATACCAGTTCAACAGATTAAGTCAAAGCCATTTCAGTGTTTGCTACAATTGCTGCACGAATGGAACCAAGGTAGTTAAACCAAAATAGAAACCTGTCCAAATTAGAAACAGCACATGAATTTAGCTTTTATTTAGGAAACAGAAAGGCAGGGGGAGAATGTGTCCAACACAGGAAATGGAACAGTCAATATATTCTGACATGAAAAGTTTCATCTGGCGTACTTTCATTTGGAAAAAAAAAAGTTTACGTAAAATTGGCCTTTTAAAAATGTAAATTTAAAGAAAATGTTTTTTCTCAACAATGACAGTGCATTTTTGACAATCCAGTTTTAGAACAGAAACACAAAAGCACCCAACAAGGGGTACACACCAAAACTTGCAGCAGAAGGTTTGCTCTTCTTAGTCCATGTACGCATGGTGACACCAGTCTCTGCATTCATGCATTTGGAGCCTAAGACTTCAATACTTATGTTTTTAAGTGAATAATAAGACCAGTGTCCATCTGTCATCAAGAAAGCTCCATTCAAGTACCGCTAGCTTGTTTGAGTGCTTTGTGCGGATCGTACAGAGTGGAACGTGCTTGAACAAGAGGGGGGAGAAACCAGATAATGTGGGAGTCGATACAGCAGAAAACAGCAAGCAGATCAACCAACAAAAGCAGGGAAAAGGGGAGAAAACAAAATACATGAAATAAATAAAAACAAAGCAACTCAAAGTGAAAAGACAGTGCTCGGTTTAGAATATTGACATGTTTTATGCAAAAATGTAAGAAAATAATGGTAGTGAAGTTGAAATGAATCACTTGTCACACATGGGGCGAGCGTGCTGCACGCATACAGATCACAGTGTCCTGTTGGAGGCTTCTTCTGCTTTCCTACAAACCAAAGGCAGATCTTCCTCTGCAGAGAGAACAACCCACAGAACCCTCAGAGGATCACCGTGCTGTCTCTAAAACCGCCAAACCTAATAATTTTGTTTAAAAAGAAATAAAACAAAACAATCAAGGCAGTTCAGGGCTGACCCTCCTGAGGAAACGTACACACACACACACACACACACACACACACACACACACACACACACACACACACACACACACACACACACACACACACACACACACACACACACACACACACACAGTGAAACAAACACAATCAACAGCCTCATCCTCAACAGAGATGCTCATCCACTTGACTTGCAGATAATTTCACACCCAAAGTAAGTAAATCAATAACCACACATAAAAACTACACTTTTCTCCTTTTTGAGTTCTACTAAATCAAATTTGGCTGCGTCATAAACAGGTTTGCCTCAAATGTCATGCAGATCGACCAAACTGGGTTTCTTAGCAAAGCCAAATCACTAACAAAAAAGACCTCTATGTGACAGAGAAGCAAATGTTGCAACTTCAGGTCTGACAATAGCACCAAGATTAGCTTCTTCTCTTTAAAAAAAAGAACACAGAGACGACACATCGGTGTGGTGATCCAGTCACTAAAACACTTGTAACACGAGCAGGTTTGGATTTGGCATCCTGAGTTGTGCACTGAAGCTGCATGTGAGTGTGTACGCTCCTCTCCCGACAATTTGCTAAGGAGCATGCTCGCAAAAATATAAGGTTCCTCCACAGAAGTGAAGAAAGAAGGCCTAAACTTCTTCAAGTATTAATGCACCTCGGACACACAGTAGAAGAACCCAGAAATAACTGTAAGGAAAGTCTGAAGAGCAGTTCTATGGTTAGTTTGCATGGTTTCCCCCACAAATATAATATGCATATATTCATATGTATATAAATAAAAATTCAGTGCTGTAAAAAACTCTCCGTCTCTGTAGGATTTGTCTCGCTGTAGAAAGCTGAGTGAGCTTTACTCCTAATCCTCTCATGGCTAAAAGAACTGGTGGAAGTATTAGAAGATGTCCTTTTTTTCCAGAGTCCTCAGTTCAGAATACAACACCTCAGTCGAGCAGAGCCGATTAAAGAGTTTCAATTTGTTGTTTTGGTTTAACGGCACACAGAGAAAAGTATCATGTTTGTTTTGGTTGCAGCAAAGCACCAGATTTGTGTCTGTGAGTGTTAAGTCTGTGAGTGTGTGTGTGTGTCTATGAAGAGCAGGGCTGAACGTTGACACCGTGATCTGCGTGAGCTTGGAGGTCGACAGCCTGAGCCGACTGCTGTCCTGGGAGAGCATTCATCAACGTCAGGTTCTTCACGCAGCCAGCCATTCCAGAGGTAAACTTCCCTCCTGTTGTGGCGGACATGTCGGGAGCACCACCTTGTAATGAGATAATGTACATGTTATTTCATGAGCCATAAGACATGAGATTCCATAGGAAATATGAAATCAACTTTATGGGCCTGTGGGTACTTTTTAACCAGAAGACTGGAACTTTTTATTGCAGGGATTAGGTAGCCACTTCGTATTAACTCAGAGACAACAGAAGAGAGCGTCAAGTTTAAAAGTTTAAAGATTTATTACTAAACAAATTAAAACTAGACTAACTTTAACACTACATGTGACTAAGGTGAATGAGACGGAGAATGGTGTAGTGTGGAATGTTGCTCAGAACCAGCAAATCCGAAGAAACGATTAGTTCTGGAGGGAATGAAGGTGATGTCTTGAGCTAAGCTTTGATTAGGAGATTCATAAACACATTCGACGCCATGTTGTCGCTCCACACATGAGACCTCCGTACAGATCCAGAATGCCAGGTCCTCGGACCCCCCTTTCACTACCGGAGCCGATGAAACAGCGTCAGCAGCACGACAGACTAGTCTTTGGATTTGTCTCCAGGTAAAAAGCGACAGTTGGTTGACAGCGTCAGATGGACCCAGGAGGTCAGTGAGTTAAGCTTTTATTCTGAAAGGAACCGCTGCAGCAGGTGGAACGGCAATAGGTTTATCCAGCTTGTCGTTGGTTCTTTCGGCTGAAGAGGAAAGTTACGGATTGGCCACTACGACAACTTCTCTCGAACGCTTTGAACTGGCGTTAAAGATGATGTGGGCATAGTTTTATACTTCAGATTTTGGTTTATGGTCGAATGAAAAGATGACAGATTTACCAAACAC
This sequence comes from Nothobranchius furzeri, assembly GCF_043380555.1. Classification (NCBI taxonomy): domain Eukaryota; kingdom Metazoa; phylum Chordata; class Actinopteri; order Cyprinodontiformes; family Nothobranchiidae; genus Nothobranchius; species Nothobranchius furzeri. The sequence continues at coordinate 38,587,000 of NC_091755.1, forward strand.
CACCAAAACCACGCCTCCGTCAGATCTGGAAGATTCTGATTGGATCAGTAAAAGCAACGTGTCATGTCTTAACGCTACGTGAGATCAGTCCTAGTGGAAACATTTAAAGTCACATTAATTATTATTTTCTATAGGATTATAATAAAGTAATTAATATTTTGATTTCACAGATTGGTCACATCTTATGATTGACTAACACTTTGTTTGATTAGCTTTATTAAAACAGAGTTCTTTGATTTATTAAAAGGAGAGAGTCCTTTCTTCATTCTTCTCTTGGGCTGGAAAGGAAGCAGTTTATAACAAATGCATGAGACCTTGAGGCCATATCTCATGCAGACTAGTCATTTCATTCCGTTACAACCTGTTTAGGACGGGGACAAAAGATTTAAAGGACTTGTGTCTCGCCCGTCTCCTTCAATTCCAGAGTTTAAAGCCAAGATCATCCCATGATGAGAGAAACTGGAATTATAGTCATTCTGGTCAAACAGCATCACTGGTGATCTCACACAATATCAGAAGAGAACCTGCTTCTGCTAGAGAAGAGTTCTGCTTCGGAACCATCATACACAAGTGGCAAAGACCCAAAAAACACTGGTTGGACTATACACTCACTGGCCAGTTTATTGGGTACACCTGTCCAACTGCTTGTTAACTAATCAGCCAATCACATGGTGGCAACTCAGTGCATTTAGTCACGTTGGCATGGTCAAGAAGATCTGCTGCAGTTCAAACTGAGCTTCAGGATGGGGAAAAAAGGAGATCTAAGTGACTTTGAACGTGACATGGTCGTTGGTGCCAGACGGGCTGGTCTGAGAATTTCCGAAACTGCTGATCTTCTGGGATTGTCATGTACAACCATCTCTAGGGTTGACAGAGAATGGTCTGAAAATGGAAAAATATCCAGTGAGCGGCAGTTCTGTGGGCAAAAATGCCTTGTTGATGCTAGAGGTCAGAGGAGAACGACCAGACTGGTTCGAGCTCACAGAAAGGCAACAGTGACTCAAATAACCACTCATTACAACCAAGGTATGCAGAAGAGCATCTCTGAACACACAGCTAGTTGAACCTTGAAGCAGATGGGTTGCAGCAGCAGAAGACCACAGCTGGTGTCCCTCCTGTCAGCTAAGATCAGGAAACTCAGGCTAAAATTCACACAGGCTCACCAAAATTAGACAATAGAAGATTGGGAAAATGTTGCCTGGTCTGATGAGTCTCCATTTCTGCTGTGACGTTTGGATGGTCGGGTCAGAATTTGGCGTCAGCAACATGAAAGCATGGATCCATCCTGCCTTGTAACAACGGTTTAGGCTGGTGGTGACAGTGTAATGGTGTGGGGGACATTTGCTTGGCTCACTTTGGGCCCCTTAGTACTGTTGTTGACCATGTCCATCCCTTTGTGACCACAGTGTACCCAACTTCTGACGGCTACTTCCAGCAGGACAATGTGCCATGTCATAAGCTCGAGTCATCGCAGACTGGTTTCTTGAACATGACAATGAGATCACTGTACTCATATGTTGAATCTATGCCACGAAGGATTAAGCCAGTTCTGAAGGCAAAAGCGGGTCCAACATGATACTAGCAAAGTGTACCCATATCCATTATGACTATTATGTTGGCTTGTAAACCAAATCTGGTGAGGAATTGTTTCTTGTTGTTATTTATAGTGTTAATGAATCAGAATGAAAATGCATTACAGCTTTCTAACAACAAATGCTCTATTAGAAAATGCATTTTAACTCAGCGACAAAGGAAGCAAATGCAAAAGGCGGGACATGCGATATGACTTTTTAAGAGTAGAAAACATTTTGATTCCCTTTCGATTGTCGTCGTCGTCTTCCTCCGCTTATCCGGGTCCGGGTCGCGGGGGCAGCATCCCAACTAGGGAGTACCAGACCGTCCTCTCCCCAGCCACCTCCACCAGCTCCTCCGGCAGGACCCCAAGGCATTCCCGGACCAGAATGGAGATGTAACCTCTCCAACGTGTCCTGGGTCGACCCGGGGGCCTCCTGCCGGCAGGACATGCCCAAAACACCTCCCCAGGGAGGTGTCCAGGAGGCATCCTGACCAGATGCCCAAACCACCTCAACTGACTCCTTTCGATCCAGAGGAGCAATGGTTCTACTCCGAGTCCCTCCCGAATGTCCGAGCTCCTCACCCTATCTCTAAGGCTGAGCCTGGCCACCCTACAGAGGAAACTCATTTCAGCCGTTTGTATCCGTGATCTCGTTCTTTCGGTCATTACCCAAAGCTCATGACCATAGGTGAGGTTTGGGATGTAGATCGACCGGTAAATCGAGAGCCTGGCTTTCTGGCTCAGCTCCCTCTTCACCACGACAGATCGGCTCAGCGTCCGCATCACTGCAGACGCTGAACCAATCTGCCTGTCGATCTCCCGATCCCTCCTACCCTCACTCGTGAACAAGACCCCGAGATACTTAAACTCCTCCACTTGAGGTAGGACCTCTCTCCCGACCCGGAGTTGGCAAGCCACCCTTTCCCGGTCGAGAACCATGGTCTCAGATTTGGAGGTGCTGATCCTCATCCCAGCCGCTTCACACTCGGCCGCGAACCTACCCAGCAAGTGCTGAAGGTCAGAGTTGGATGAAGCTAGGAGGACCACATCATTCGCAAAAAGCAGAGACGAGATTCTCCTGCCACCAAACTCGACACACTCCACACCACGGCTGCACCTAGAAATTCTGTCCATAAAGGGAATGAACAGAACCAGTGACAAAGGGCAACCCTGGCGGAGTCCAACCCTCACCGGGAACAGGTCAGATTTACTAACAGCTATGCAGACCAAACTCACGCTCCTTTGGTAAAGGGACTGAATGCCCCTTAACCAAAGGCCACCCACCCCATACTCCTGGAGCGTCCCCCACAGGGTGCCCCTAGGGACATGGTGATAAGCCTTCTCCAAATCCACAAAACACATGTGGATTGGTTGGGCAAACTCCCATGCCCCCTCCATCACCCCTGCAAGGGTATAGAGCTGGTCCACAGTTCCACGGCCAGGACAAAAACCACATTGCTCCTCCTCAATCTGAGATTCAACTATCGATCGGACCTTCCTCTCCAGTACCTTGGAGTAGACCTTTCCAGGGAGGCTGAGGAGTGTGATCCCTCTATAGTTGGAACACAACCTCCGGTCACCCTTCTTAAAGATGGGGACCACCACCCCGGTCTGCCACTCCATAGGAACTGCCCTCGATGACCACGCAATGTTGCAAAGACGTATCAACCACGACATCCCTACCACATCCATAGCCTTGAGATACCCAGAATGAATCTCATCCACCCCCGGGGCTCCGCCGCTGTGTAGTTGTTTGACTACCTCAGCAACGTCTGCCCCAGAGATTGGACAGTCCATCCGCAGGTCTCCCGGCTCTGGCTCCTCCTTGGAATGCGCGTAGGTGGGATTGAGGAGCTCCTCAAAGTATTCCTTCTACCACCCAACTATAGCCCCAGTTGATGTCAGCAGCTCCCCATCTCCACTGTAAACCGTGTGAACGAGATGCCGCCTCCCTTTCCTGAGGCGCCGGACAGTTTGCCAGAACCTCTTTGGCACCAGTCGATAGTCTTTCTCCATGACCTCACCAAACTCCTCCCACGCCCGAGATTTTGCCTTGGCAACTGCCACTGCTGCACCCCTCTTGGCTATCCGGTACCCATCTGCTGCCTCCGGAAACCCACAGACCAGCCACGCCCTGTAGGCCTCCTTCTTCAGCCTGACGGCTCCCCGAACCTCTGGTGTCCACCAGCGGGTAAGCGGGTTGCCACCACAACTGGCACTGGCCACTTTGCGACCACAGCTAGCAACAGCAGCGTCAACAATCGCAGAGTGGAACAAGGCCCACTCGGAGTCAATGTCCCCCACTGCTCTCAGAACATGGTCAAAGCTCTGCTGGAGGTGGGAGTTGAAGACCGTCTTGACAGGTTCTTCTGCCAAGCGTTCCCAGCAGACCCTCACTATGCATTTGAGTCTGCCAGGTCTACGTGGCATCTTCCCCTGCCATCTGATCCAACTCACCACCAGGTGGTGATCAGTTGACAGCTCTGCTCCTTTCTTCACTTGGGTGTCCAAAACATACGGCCGCAGGTCAGATGATACAACTACAAAGAAGTCTATCATCGACCTGCGACCTAGGCTGCCCTGGTACCAAGTGTACTGATGGGCATACTTATGTTCGAACATGGTGTTCGTTATGGCCAAACTGCGGCTTGTACAGAAGTCCAATAACGAAACACCACTTGAGTTCAGATCAGGCGGGCCGTTCCTCCCAATCACACCCCTCCAGGTCAAGCTGTCATTGCCCATGCGAGCATTGAAGTACCCCAGCAGGACAATGGAGTCCCCTGATGGAGCACTATCTAGCACTCGTCCCAGGGACTCCAAAAAGGGTGGGTACTCTGAACTGATATTTGGCGCATAAGCACAAACAACAGTCAGGGCCTGTTCCCCGACCCAAAGGCGCAGGGAAGCTACCCTCTCGTCCCCCGGGGTAAACCCCAACACACAGGCAGAGAGTCTTGGGGCTAACAAAAATCCAACCCCAGCCCTCCGTCTCTCACCTGGAGCAACTCCAGCAAAAGAGAGTGTCCAATCCCACTCAAGGACTTGGGTTCCAGAGCCAATGCTATGTATCAAGGTGAGTCCGACTATATCTAGCCGGTACCGCTCAACCTCTGCCACAAGCTCCTGCTCCTTCCCTGCCAGCGAGGTGACGTTCCATGTCCCAATAACCAGTTTCCTTGACCGGGGATCGGACCGCCATGGCTCCCGCCTCGGTCTGCCACCTGATCCACACTGCACCGGACCCTTCATGTTCCTCCTTCAGGTGGTGGGTCCACAGTTGGATGAGCCCATGTATACGGTTCGGGCTGGGCCCGGCCGGGCCCCATGGGCGAAAGCTCGGCCACCAGGCGCTCGCTCACGGGCCCCAACCCCAGGCCTGGCTCCAGGGTGGGACCCCGGTAACCCTCCGGGCCGGGTACTCCAACTCTTTGTTTTTACGTCCATGAAAGATCTTCTGAACCGTTCTTTGTCTCACTCTTCACCTAAGTCCAATTTGTCATGGGAGACCCTACCAGGGGCACAAAGTGCCCCAGACAACATAGCTCCTAGGATCATTAGGGCACTCAAACTCCTCCTCCACGATAAGGTGACGGTTCATTTAAAATATGTTTGATATGAATTCCATCAGCTGGTTTTTACTGTAGTTTGTGAAACAGCATCATTCTGCTCACCGAGGTAAATGCTTCCTTTAGTGTTGACCATCAGGCTTTTGCCTTTAGACTGCCCATGTAGCATTTCTCCTCCATCAATCTGAATGTAGCCATCTTTTCCAGTTCTGAAAGAAAACAAAATCATGGAATTACTTTCAAAAGTTTCTCATATGGAAACAAATGGAAACGAAAACTACAAACAAACATTTTAATGTAAAAAACTTAAAAGGCAAAGATCAATGCTGTAAATTATAACGATTTTATATAAAGTGTATAATAAAAATGTAACTTATATTGCAGCTCATCTACGAGCAGCTAATGGACCTGAGCTCAGACCTGACTGCTGTGACTTTATGCCAGTTCCCGTCACTGATCAACTTCCTGGACAGAATTTTTGCCTCTCCGCTTCCCAGCTGGTAACTGAAAACCAAACCAATGAAATCAATTATAAACACAAATATTAGTTTGAAATAATACTGAAATGCCAATCTACAACAATCAACAACAACAGTTGCATCACAGTCACCTGAAAACTAAGTGTCCATTTTCTAATCCCAGGCTGATGAAGTCCTTCCCTTTACCGTGTTCCCCAGGTGCCTTAAAGTAAAGATGTTGAATCAGTAAAGGACAAATGAACGCTCCTTATTTAGACTTGGAAACTGGAAATAAACTATTCTGAACAACAATAGTCAAATCAAAGATTAACGCAGATTAAACCCTAACCAAAGAATTGATCTAAAATCCCACTTTCATAAATGAAGTCATCTTAAAAAAAACAGCAACAAAATGTCTTGTGTTCGAGTGGATACCTTTTTACTAGCATGCACCTTTCGCAAATTTCGCGAGCCACTGGTTTCCTGAGCGGGAGTTAAGAGAAGCACATGCATGTATTTAGTGGAGTCAGCCAGCATGCCCGACAGTGTCAGCATTAGCATCGCAAGCAGGAATATGATGACTTAATGATGAATGCTAATGAACAAGGCACAGCTGATGGGGAATGCTAGGAAAACATCAGTGAGCATCACATTCTTACAGCTGTGGTAATGATTAACGGTGTTGGGATGTGGAGGCAAAGTTAGGGATGAGACAGGGAGGATTTATGGATCAGCTGGACCAGGTCTTACCACGCCCTGCCACAGGATCAGGCCCTCGGAGGAAGTGGTTTTGATTTCCATTTCTATCGTTTCTGGTGAGTCATGAGCACTAAAAAAAAAAAAAAAACAAGAAAAATGTTTTCATGTTTGGTAAATCGTTACAACTCATTACAAAGTCTTAAATTGTGTAAAAACCAGCTGTAGACATTTACCTTCTCGGGAAAATAGACTTAGGGAGGGCTATGTAGCCATCACTGTGGAAAGAAGCTGCGTACTGGTAAGGTGAATCTACAAAATACAGTAAATAGGAAGATTCATTTCTCTACAGTGTTATAGTGTCATCTAGTGGAAAAAAATGGAGAAACAACATTTAGAGACAACAGAAAAAATCTGTGACTGAAAACCTTCATGACAACAAACTGTGAGATTGTCTAACTTTTAAGAAAGAAACAAGTTATTCCTCAAACATGGCTTACTACTGGGAGCCAGGAGCCACACTTCAGGATTGTTACTGTCCAAGGGAAATGTACTTAAAATACTTTGTCTTATTGAGGAAAACTGCATTTATAAATTCAATAACGTTTTGGGGTCCCTGTTACGTGCCTTGCCCCTTCTTCTTCTTCTTGTTTAATGGCGGGTGGCAACCAACTTTCAGGTGCATTTCTGCCATCTACTGAATGGGAGTGTGAGTCGAAGTGGGGAGTATCCTACTTTAAAAAAAAAGCCTTGCCCCTTTTCGGCCACAAGATGGCCTCAGTGGCTTCTCCCGGTGCCCAGCTTTCAATCACCAGTAATCCCTGAACAGCTGTTAAAAGCTGCTTTCCTGCCCTCAGTCTGGGAGAAGGTACAGGGAAGTGTAGGCGCGAAGGTGTTCAGGCTTCTCTCTTCTCCGCGTGTGAGTTTAGCTTCGTGGTACTTTGGTGATTTAGACTCTCGTTCATTAGGATTTTTGGTAGTTTTGACTTTGGACTGGCCTTCGACTCCGCTTTTGGATTTCCCCCGAGCGTCTCTGCTTAACAGGACGGCTCTCGTTAGTTTAGTGTTTTGTTTGTAAAGGAATATTTCAGTTGATTAGTTTCCCTCCTCCCAGCCCTTTGGCGCTTTATGTTAACAGTTTTCCCTTTTGTATGTATAGGCTCTTTGTGTTTAATAAAATCCTTTGTTGGAGACACATTTACTTAGTTATTATTAAACCTGTACTTTTACTCCCTCTTGCACATCTCTCCTAGCGAGCTGAGGGAAGCAACAGTCGCTATAGCATGACTTAAGACCAATTTAACCACTTTTCATGCACTTTTAAGGTGACTTTTCAGAAATGTAAAAGCCCATATATGGCCTCAGTGACTCACACTAAAAAAAGATTAACTATTTCTTCACTTCCTGGCCTCGTAAAAGTAAATGCTGGTGTGCACGATCCAGTTTCACACACCCTCATAATTAACTAACATTACAGCGTTTCCAAATATTTGAAGTATTTCAGTCTGCTGCGATCTCTGATATATGATCAAAGGCAGAAGTCATTGATTTTCTTAAATGTTACACAGTCTCACATGAAGAACATATCTATAAGAAAATCCCATAGGAAAGAGTTTCAGCATGTTCCCACAATCAGTGCACAAAGGTCCATGATGCAGACTCGTCTGACAGCCACCACCAGCACCTGAAACAAGTTCTAGTGTCCCCATTCATGGCTCAATGCGCTCGAACGCTGTTTCATCCAAACAGGCATCACAATGTTCTGTTAGTAGAAGAGCAAACTTAGACACGGAGCAGACTGATCAGACGGAGAGAACACGGGTTTTGGGTGGACTTCGGAGTTTAACAGGCAGTTTTAAAAAGAAACAAGACTTTGTGCTGTGAGTAAGCTGACTTGTAGACACCGACATGACAATGAGAAGAAAGAAGAAAATGCAGGAACTTCATATTTCTGACATTTCCCGCATGAGAAAAGTGCGATGAGTAAAGAACAGGCAGCGAGATTCCTGGCAAATGTTTAAGGCTCAGTTGCTCCTTAGCTTAGATGAAGAATTCCCATTTCTTAACTTTCCAAAGCAGATAAAGTTTGCAGAAGGTTGAGGGCAGACCCTAGGTTTGTTTGGGGTTTACTTTGTGCATATTTGTGTTAGACAACAGACAGTTGAAGTTGAGCTGGGGGGGGGGGGGGGGGGGACGTGGGCCCCCCAGACTCATGACGGGGCCCTGTTAGTGGACAGACTGAATGCTGGGATACTGTACCATTTGCCTCGCTAGCTTCTGAACTCCTAGGAGCCTCTGGGATGCTGAAGACCTGGCCTGTGTGTGCAGGATACAGCCATGAGGGAGGTAGGATAAAAACATGTGCAATCCCTCCCAGCATGCAGTGCAACGCTGGGAGTGACCTGTGAGCTGCATGAGGTTAGATGGGCTTCCTTTAGGGAAATTGAAGCCACATGGGCCATATGCGTTTCTGGCTTGGTGGTTTTGCTCTAATGATGATCGTCTTTAACCACAGGAAGAAGATTTGGTGACTAGCTCACATGTGTGCTGCGTACGGACATTTGTTGTACTTTTAGACAAATTAGCTGCTGCCAAAATAAACAGAAAAAAATAACAAGATGTTTTCTTTTTTCTCAAACCTCGCAGTTTGAGGCTTTGACTTCATTTGGTTATTCTGGGGTGGAACTGCCTGTTAACACTTACTTTCAGCACAAGTAAGGCCTGTGTGTCCAGGTGCACACACACACTTGCCGTCAACGCAGCTCCCTCCATTTTGGCAATGGCGGTTGCTCTGGCAAGCGAATCTCACCACCTCGCAGCGCTCACCTGCTCAAGACAAAGAAAAGGTGAGTCAGAAGTGAAGGGTCGACTCCTGTTCACACCACCCAAATAAGGGTGACCAGATTTCCATTTCCAAAAAAAGAGGACAGGAGATCTGTGCCTACTGATGACGTGACACTATGGCAACACCACACAAACCACGCTGGGAGCCATTTTTCCCCAGGTGTAAGAGCTACCTCTGGGGAAAAAAAGTGGTGGTGGTGTGTGTGTGTGTGTGTGTGTGTGTGTGTGTGGGTGGGTGGGTGGGTGGGGGTGGGGGGGGGGGGGGGATTGAGTTTTGAAGGTGATCTGAATTGTATCAGATGGGTAAATATTACATGTGTGTAACTTATTGCTTTATACAGGTAAAACCATGTAGTGGAGATAAATCTACCTACATTTTACTTTTCAACACTTTGTTTTGTTTTTATTTAACTATTTTCCTGTCGGTCTCTCATCTTCCTGCATCTCCTCTAAACTCTACAGAAAATCTGCTGCCTGGATTCTTACGTTTTCACCTCATCAGTTACTTTTGAGCAGATCAAAGGGATCTCCTGACCGCAAAGCGGAGAGCGCGTTTCGATGCTGCGTCAGTGAGGTGAAATCCCCACAGCACACGATGAGCGGAGCGCATCAGGAACGATTAAAAGACAGAATACCAGAGGATATAAACAGATATGAATGATCGTGTGTTAATAATAAGGCTTTGCTGCACCACCTTGAGAATGTATCGTGCGCCGGACGCAGCGAGCACACCAACGATCAGCGCTGTGCGTCCTCTCCGCTCGACAGAATCCCGCTATGCCGAGAGTCCATAAATATTGTAATATGGGCAGAAACTGGATCTTTCCCTGAAAGATATCTAGCCCCCCCCCCCCATAACTCGATCCCTGCTCCTGGATGAAAAAACGGACATTTTGATCAAAGTAGGAAACCCCCCCCGGACGCCCCGGACAGAGAGTGAAAAGTGGACATGTCCTGAGGAAAGAGGACGTATGATCACCCTAGCCTAAATGCCTTCAACTCTCATTTTTTTTACTACATTTTTCATCTAAGTTTAGCTTTATAGTTTACCCAAAATTGTAGAATCAGAGAAAGTGTGACAAAAGACGCATGGAGGGCAGTAATCATGGCTTACAAGTGCTTTTCTAAGTCAGGCACTCCACAGCATGGCCTGTAAATGGCCTGTATTTGATATAGCGCCTTCTAGAGTCCTGGAACCCCCCAAGGGGCTTTACAACACAATCAGTCATTCACCCATTCACACACACACATTCACACACTGGTGGGGATGAGCTACGATGTAGCCACAGCTGCCCTGGGGCACACTGACGGAGGCGAGGCTGCCGAGCACTGGCGCCACCGGTCCCTCCGACCACCACCAGCAGGCAACGTGAGTTAAATGTCTTGCCCAAGGACACAACGACAGCGACAGACTGAGCGGGGCTCGAACCTGCAACCTTCCGATTACGGGGCGAGACCTTAACTCCTGTGCCACCGTTGCCCCAGCACTTACAGTACAATCATTCCCACATTCCCGGGGCACACTGATGGACGCAAGGCCGCCACACAAGCTGCACCACCAGCCTCTCCGACCAACACCAGCAGGCAGAGAGGCTGAAGTGTCTTGCTCAAGGACACAAAGACTGACATGAATGGAGCCTGCATCCGAACAGGCAGCCCACCAGAATCTGTCGTCTCGTTCAGATAGTTTCTCCATTTGTTTTGTGCTTTAGACTTTGTAGAACTAACCTTCGAATCCATCCTTACAGAGGCACTGGTACTCATACTCGATGTTTGACATGCACTCTCCACCGTTCAGGCAGGGTCGGCGGTCACACGGGCTGTTATCCACACATTTACTGATCATTCTGCTTTCTGTGAAGCTGTAGGACAAATCCACCTTCTTGTTGTTGATGGAAACCTACACAGGAGGTGCAGACAAGCTTGATCTTCCTTTGTGTGAAAATAAATGAGAAACTTCACTTCTGATTCTCCAGTGTAGAGAATTTTCACCTCTCCTATGCAGCCCTCGAACATTTTGCTGACATTGGCAGGCTTGGGCAGGATGTCCACGCTGGAGACTCCTCCCAGGTACATAGGTGTGTGGATATTGAGGCCCTGGGCTTTTCCTGGAGATGTCCTCTTCTCTACTGGGCCCTTGTCCACCCTCAGGTGTCCATCCTTTTTGTTCCGCTCAGCCACCACTCTGTGCCACTGACCCAGAGAGACAGGCTGGGGACTGAGAAGCACGGCCTGTCCTGGAAAAAAAAGGAATAAATAAAAACAAGTACTTAATGACGAACATACCGTGAAGATAGAACAATGTGAAATACTGATATTGTATCAAAAAAGCCAAGTTTACCAGTGCCCAGTTCATATCTGAACTCTACATGGCCCTCCACCATGGAGATAGCCACAAAGTCCTCCACTTTCATTTTCTTTCCACCAGAGAAGAACATCAGACCATTCCTCTGAAGTGGTTTGAACTCCATTTCAACTCGCAGGTCATCATGGACAATGGTCAAGGGAGGATAGGCTATGTATGACTTCTCACCATCAAACAGTGGGGTTGTCACCAGCTCCCCTAGAGTGTACCAAGTACCAAGCAGGAAGGAAAACTCTTTAGTAAAACATAGTTAAGTCATTAAAGTTTTCATCTGAGTAATACTTCCTGTCTTACCCTTTGTGCACTTGTTTCCAAACTTGCCAAGATGGCAGCGGCAGTCATAGCCCAGACCGCTTGGACGGTTGATGCATGTAGCGTCTGGTCCACAGGCCTCTGAAGGAATCAAAGAGTATTCCTTCAAACCATGGACATAATTTTCACTTTAGAAGTGGGGGGGGGACACTGGGGAGGGAGGAGGGGGGAGGGGTATCTTTACAGTATGCTCTAATGGGAAACAGGCTTCAACACAAACGGTTGTTTTCCGCTTGGTCCTAGAGCTCAACCAGTGTTAATTTAATATAGCGTAATATTGTTTTGGATGGTAAAAAGTGCAGGGGTCAAAACTTGACTTTGGAAAATGTGGGGGGGACATGTCCCCCCGTCCCCCCCCAAAATTACGTCCATGCTTCAAACTATGTCTATACTATTTCCTGACAAGGTTGTACACTAGTAGGCTTGTCTAGTGACTCTTGTATACCTGAGTGACAGTGCAGAGATGAGTGGTGCTGGCAGTTGCTTCCTGTGAATCCTCTGGGGCAACTGCACTTATACAAGCTGGCTTCTGAATCCGCACAACTCCCTCCATTCTGGAAAATGACAGGGAGTAAGCTAAACAGATACCTCTGAATACAACTTTAAGGAATTAAACGAAAGAAAAACAGTAGATAGATTACTTGGCATGGGTGGTCTTTGCAGGTTGGGCAGTTTGTGACGCCAGTAGAACTCCTGTCCAGGTCTTTAAAGATGACTTCCTCTCCCTGAATGACCAGCTGACGGATACAACCTGCATAAAATTTCACAACTGCTTACACACAGAAAACAGATACTTCTCTTTATTTCCGCTATAACACAATGTGATTTCTTACCTACAAAGCCGGACTTAATGCCAGCGGTTTTTGTAAGGACCGTGTAGTTGGGGTAACCACCCAAATACAGATCCTCATTCAGATCCAGACCCTGGAACTTACCCTGATGAACAGAAACAACAAATAAATAAATAAATATCGGAAATTACACAGAGTAACAGAAATTATTATTTCTGGAAGTTTTACACCATTTTAATTTAGGGTAAATTAAAAATGGTGTTCCTCAAGGTTCCATTCTCGGTCCTGTCCTGTTTTAATCATACAGGAAGCCTCTAGAATCTAAAATTAGGAAATTAATTAAAAGTTGCTCGTGCTGCATTCATTCTTATCTGTCAGTCATGACTTTGTAGGCTTGCCGTTCAACTGTACCAACAAAACATAAAAAGGATTTAACAGATAAGTTTGGTCTGGCTTTTCTATATGTCAGCCATCATATGTTTTCAGATGTTCCAATATCTAAATGTAAAGTTGAGTAATTGTGCAATAAACACATATTAAGAGCACTAAACATGTGTACTCCAAACCCATTCAACATGGAAGACAATGGGGTACCTGTGAGGTGCCATTCACTGGCTCCCCTCCATCAACAATGATGTATCCCTGGGTGAGGTTGCGATGCACCTCAACGGTATGAAACTCTCCCAGTTTGATGGGGTTAGGGTCTCGTATGGTGGCCATCCCAGATCCCACATCAAACCTGGACAAAAAGACATTTCTCAAATTATAGAGGAACAATGTCAGCTTTCTATCTGACTAGCACTGGAGGACAGGGTTAAGACCTCAAACGTTTCTAGTTGACGTCTGCACACCCTGCGAGCAACTTCTCCTTTGCTGTTAGATGCTTTAAATCTGATGTACTGAACATTGTTAACTGCTCATTAATGTAAGGTATTTTTCCTAAATAATTGAAAGCTGCTGCTGTCAAGCCTATTAAAAAAAGTAACAATGAAACTCAAAAAATCTGAATATTCTGCAAAAGTTCATTTATTTCAGTAAGTCATCTTAAAAGGAGAACCTAATGTAGGAGACAGACACTTTACATGCAGAGCTAGATCTTTCAAGCCTTTATTTGCAGTAATTGTGATGATTATAGCTTACAGCCTGTGAAAACTCCAAATTCAAATCTCAGACAATTAGAAATTTGTGAAAAGATTCAATATTCTAGGCTGAAAGCCTCACAATCTAATCTGCTAATTAATCCAAAACCCTCCAAAGGGTTCCTGAGCTTTTACATAGATGTTAGTTGTTTCCCTGCTTCAACACACCTGCTTCTAGTCAGCAGATGATTAACAAGCTTCTGCAGAGCTTGATGAGCTGCTGCACAGGTGATTCAACCACTGAATCAAGTGTGTTGGACTAGGGGCACCCAGTGCTGGTCCTGGAGGGATGGTAACCAGCAGGTTTTGTGGTTTGTCCTCTTCCAACACACTTGATTCAGTAGTTGAATCACCTGTGCAGCAGTACATCAGGCTCTGCAGAAGTCAGATAATCACCTTTTGACTGAAAGCAGGCGTGTTGAAGCAGAGTTAAAACTAAAACATGCTGGACACCGGCCCTCCAAGACCAGGGTTGAGAACCACTGCTGTAGGAGCTAGGGCATCAGTGGGGGTTGGCTGGGATTTCTCTCAGCCATCTCTGCACCACCAGTAGATGCACTAGGGTGCAAAGCATCGATGGCTAGTCGTCCCTAGCTGATGACACGCTTATGCTCACAGAGGCGGTTGGAGGAGCACACCCATGCAAAGGCAATGGCTGAGGTGCAACAAGCATCAAATCTGCTCCAACTCCAATAACTTCAAAATTGAAAACGTTGAAATTTTCATCTGCCTGTTAAATGGCCTGTATTTGCATAGCGCCCCCAAGGCATCAGTCACCCACACACACATTCACACACTGGTGGAGTTGAGCTACATTGTAGCCACAGGTGCCCTGGGAGGCGGATAAAGTGTCTTGCCCAAGGACACAACTGCGACAGACTGAGGGACTGGTTACTCTGCACCCACTGTACCGCAACTGCTCAGAACTTGAACTTGTTTTTTCCCCGTTGAAAGTCCAATTTTTTTTTGTTCATTGATTTTAAACGGTACTGTTTCATGTTGTTACCGTTTCTCTTAAATCTGAAAAGCACAACAAATTGCCTCCGTGTCTGAAAGGCCCAATATAAATAAAGATGCCTTGCCTAATAAGTTATTTGAAGAAGAAGAAGAAGAAGAAGAAGAAGAAGAAGAAGAAAATATCATTTCTATAGCGCCTCTCAAGATAAAAATCCTGAGGCGCTTCACAAAAACAAAAAATGTAAAAATATAAAATAGAATTTAGAAAATGTTTAAAAATATATTTAAAATGAGCAAAAAATAGACTGATTAAAAAATGTTAATAAAGGGAGAGAGTGAACAGGAAAGAAGGAAATCAGTGGATCCTGAGGAAGGTGGAATAGGTGGGGAGAGCAGAATAAAGAGAGAGAGGTGAAGAAGGTCATACAAAAGCCAGCTTGAACAAGTGAGTCTTCAGCTGCTTTTTAAAGGAGACCACTGAGTCCACTGATCTCAGGCTCAGGGGAAGAGAGTTCCAGAGTCTGGGGACCACAGCAGCAGATGATCTGTCACCTTTGACCTTTAGTCTAGTGCTGCACAACCAGTAGGCTTTGGTCACTGGACCTCAGGGACCTGCTGGGAGTGTAGGGACTAAGAGGATCACCAATGTAAGATGGTGCTTGTCCATGTAAGGCCCTATAGACCAGAACCAGGATCTTGAAATGAACCCTGAAGTTGACTGGAAGCCAGTGAAGCTGGAGGAGAAGCGGGGTGATGTGGGTGTGTTTGGAGGACTTGGTCAGAAGCCAAGCACAGGCGTTCTGAACCACCTGTAGACGGTTCAGGGAGGTTCTGCTCAGACACGTGAAAAGAGAGTTACAGTAGTCTAAGCGTGAGGAGATGAAGGTGTGGAGAACTGTCTCAAGTTCAGAGCGGGACAGAATGGGACTCAGCTTAGCAACGTTCCTGAGATGGAAGAAGGAAGAGCGAACAAGAGAACTGACATGAGAATCCAGGGTGTGATCTGGGTCAAAGGTCACACCAAGATTCCTGATGGAAGGTTTGGTGTGAGAAGCAAGCTGACCAAGAGAGTCTCTGACTTTGGGAACCAGCTTGTCTGGGGCACAGATGAGGATCTCAGTCTCATCTTCAATCATTTAATAAGTTATTTGATGCCTAAAACACCAGAAGTGTATTCTTGGGAGGAGCCAGGACTTCTCCCACGAGAAGCCGGAGATGTTTAGTCTTGTTATTTATACACGATGACAGCAACAAAGATTTAGATCTCTAACCTGAACTCCAAGCGTCCACTCACGAGTCCCAGAGAGATAAAGTCAGCTCCTGTCGTCCTCCTTTGGCCATTGTAGAGGATCATGCCTACCCAACGCAAAAAAAGTGAATCAGTGCTAAAACTTAACAGTGTAATAACATCCATCCTAATAAGTCTGTAAACATATAAGGTTTATATTTTATATAATCATCGCTCTTTTGTTGCTCAGAGCTTTTAGTTTATACTTTGACTTGTTAGGATGGACGTCCACACTCATCAGAGCTGGAAGGTAAAAGCAGCAGGCCATGCTGTCCAAGGTTTAAAGAGAAAACGTTGCCACACAATGCAAATCCTCCTCTTTTGATCTCCGCATGCTGTGAATACGCATGCGCTGTGTCGTGAGCAGCACATGCACCTGGGGGAGTTGGAAACACACTGCTGGGATGAACCCGACAGAACAGAATGTGTCGAACTCCGCAAAGACCTCTTCAGTTGATATAAAAAACATTCATTTCTAAAAAAAGTCTCGTGCTGGCTTTGTGGCTCTACCTTTACGATTTGTCTGAGTGAAAATGATGCAAATGTAAAAAGGTGAAAGTTCAATCCATTTTCTCCTGTAATATTTTGCTATTTTGTCGTACATTTGTACGTCCCAAATCTGTGTTTACGTTAAAAACTAAAGTCAGTCCGTGTAATAAAATGTGTGTGTGTGTGTGTGTGTGTACTTGTATTTATAGGTTTATGTGGACAAATTTTTACTTTTAACATGTAGTGTGTGAACATCTTCACATTGTGGGGACATTTGGCTGGTCCATATAATGACAAAATACCCTAAAATGTGGTTTTAGAGATATGGTGTGAATAAACTTTTGTTTAGGTTAGGAATAGAACATCATTATTTATGGTTTGGATTGGGGGTATGGGTTCGGCATAATGCAGTCACAAAAATGACAAAAAAATGAATGGAAGTCAATGGAGGGTCCACACAAGCATTTAAATACAAGTGTGTGTGTGTGTGTGTGTGTGTGTGTGTGTGTGTGTGTGTGTGTGTGTGTGTGTGTGTGTGTGTGTGTGTGTCTGCTCTGTCTTTTCCATCCCCAGTGAGTCGTGGAGGATGGCTGCTTATACTGAGCCAGGATCCTCTGGAGGTTTCTTCCTGTTAAAAGGGAGTTTTCCTCTCCACTGTCGCTGCATGCTTGCTTAGTATGAGGATTGCTGTATAGTCACTGACACTAGTCAGTGACTTGATGCAATTTGCTGGGTTCCTTATATAGGAAACATTATTTCTGATTGGCTTAATGAACTGTGAATTGGAATGTTTATTATGTGAAGTGCCTTGAGACGACACTTGTCGTGATTTGGCGCTATGTAAATAAACTTGAATTGAATTGAATTGAATAAGAAAATAATGATTAACTGTGTATGTTTTTAGATGTCTAATGGATTTATGGCCGCGACTGAAAACACTGCTCATGCGCCATCGTGCACATTTCTTTCACAGCCCATAAATCAGCTTGGAACATGCTGTTGGAAGTTTGGCGCAGCCAGAAAGCAGCACTGCCAGCATCGAGGTTGACTTCCTGAGACTCACCAGCATACATGATGAGACCTTCCCACCACATGGGTGAGTGGCGGGAGAGAGGTGAGGACAGAAGAAATTACAAACCAGGAAATAAAAAAAGGCGCCAGACAACAAAAGCAGAACGGATTTCATCTTTACCATCAACGTTGTCGGGTCGGAAGTTGATCTTCACGCTGAAAGCTTTGTAGGCGTTTTTGATGGTGGGCAGTGTGAGGTATGACGTGGGTTCTTGGGCAAAGTATGGCATCACTCGCTCTGAAAGTAAATGTGATCGTCAGCGACTGACATTTCAGTGGTTCGCAGCTTAGCACACACTTCTCACACTAACCATGGACTTCAAGTCTGGTAAAGGCTTCCACCTTGCCCTGTTTGTTGGAGGCTGTGCAGACGTATGTGCCAGAATCCTCATGGCTGACCCGAGGTACCGTCAGCACATTGGCTTCCTGAGAACACTTTGGAGGAAGCTCTCCCTCCATCTTGAAAGAGAGAGACGATTTATGATCACTTATGATGCACTAAAGGAGAAAACAACCCAAAAACCACCAAAGCAGAGTTAGAGCCTCGTGGACTCTGTTTCTGATTCTTACATCCATACATGGAGTAGCTACCCACACAAAAACAGTGGCAGAAGTTAAAAAGTTAGAGTCCCATTAGTTGTCACACACACACAGGTGTGTGTGCGAAATTTGTTGTCCGCATTTGACCCATCCCCTGGGGGAGCGGTGAGCTGCAGACACATCCGCGCCTGGGAACCATTTGGTGGTTTAACCCCCCCCAATCCAACCTCTTAATGCTGAGTGTCAAGCAGGGATGCATTGGGTCCCATTTTTTCTAAGTCTTTGGTCTGACCCGACCAGGAATCGAACCCTGATCTCCCAGTCTCAGGGCGGACACTCTACCACTAGGCCACTGAGCTGGTAGAACCCGTTGTGTCGGAAACCCAACTATGGACTTCTCTTACATAGGATCAAGGCGATCACTGGTTTAGGGTGCAGAGTAGACCTTGGACATGTCCAAGAGATCAAATAGGAAGTCTTTCCGGTCGGCTCACGGGTCCCCGCTAAAGGATTTCGAGTCCACTTTGCCTTACTGCCTGGATCACACATATGTTGTACTTCAATTTAAACGACAGCTAATGACGGGCGTTCGACCACGCCTGTCACACACTTTGAGACTCATCAGCTTGTAAAAGTTTGTAATTAGCATGACTTCAAATGAGACGTCGGTTTCATTTCTCTAGTTTCCCCTTTTGGTGTAGAAGCATTGTCAGGTGCCTGTTTGTTTAGCCTCCTTTGTGTCTACGACCTTTGACCCCTGCATTTCTCTCATGTAAGTTAACATTTAAGTTTAGCTCATCCTTCTATTTAGCTTTATGTTTCACCTTCTGGCCTTAGTATTCGATTGTCAAATATGACTCATCTAGATTTTCTGTAATGCTTTCTCCCTGGCTCTTGTCCTCTCAGGCCACTCCATGTTCTCTCCATCCTAGGTCAAAGTCAAAGTCAAAAAACAGTAACCAAGTTCAGAGAGACTGTGGGGGAAAAGAGAGGAGAGGTGGGAGAGCCGGGAGGGAGTTTAGCTTCCTAACTGCCTGATGGATAAAGCTGTCCTTCAGTCTGTTGGTCCTGGCCTTGAGACTCCGCAGTCTCCTCCCTGACGGCAGCAGCTCGAAGAGGCTTTGCATTGGGTGAATGGGATCAGCCGCAATGCGAAGGGCCTTTTTTGTGAGGCGGGTGCTGTAAATGTCTGGTAGGGAGGGGAGAGAGACCCTAATGACCTTCTCTGCTGCTCTCACTATATGTTGGAGGGTTTTAATGCAGGAAACGTTGCAGGCTCCGAACCACACAGTGATGCCGCACGACAGGATGCTCTCGATGGTACCTCTGTGGAAAGTGTACAGGATGGGGGCTGGTGCTCTTGCTCTTCTTAGTTTGCGGAGGAAGAAGAGACGCTGCTGTGATTTCCTCGCCAATGCTATGGTGTTGTTCGTCCAGGAGAGATCCTCTGTAATGTGCACACCCAGGAACGTGGTGCTGCTCACTCTCTCCGCAGACACACCGTTGATGGTCAGAGGATCAATTTTAGGTGTCCTTGTCTTCCCTGTCCATGTTATCCTGTCTTCCATGTCCCCTCTCCCTTGTCTCCCCAGCATTCATTTTAGGCCTCCTCATATGTCCGTCACCCTTGATCCCTGTGTTCTCTTAGAAGTTTTTCCTGTCCCCTAACATTTTTCAGCCCTATTCATCCCCAGCCACTGTTACTTTTAGCCACTCTTCAGTCCTTCATTGTTTTTCTCCTTTTTCATAAGAATTCTGATTTGGTTCGTGCCTTTTCTGTAGTCAGTCTTGGTTTAGTTCGTTTCCCCAGCTTTCTAACTCAGTTGTAGTTTTCTATTTAGTGTGTTCGGTTCCCCTAGTCCAGTTCAGTTTTACTTAGTCATCTACTAGCGTATTATTTCATCATTTAGTCTCTTAATGGCCGTGTTCGAATTGAGCAGCGCCTCCCCTGGAAAGCAGACGAGAGCAGACGGACGCAGCAGGGGGCGTGGCTGAAAGCCGGAAGTTTAAGTCGGACAGATTTCCCTACATGTGTAGCTCGCGGGTGACGATGGATGAAGATATCGCGTTAGAGTTCAAACTTGTTTAATTATTTATTTTAATTCTGGTGCCTGTTAGCAGCTGAAACACATCCTCACGTGCTTGTGGATATCATATATTGTATATGAAGACATGACTGTAGTAATAAGTAAAGGTTATCAGCTGTAGCTTTAGTGTGTTCATAGCAAACGTGGCAAAAGAACACAAATCACATTTCTCTTTGTGGCCTATATCAGAATCAGAATCAGAATAAACTTTATTGCCAGCGCTCCAGCGACCCAGAGCATAGGAACTTGACTCCGCAAACACAACCTGACCAAGGTTAAACACACACACGTAGACAAAAACAGGTACAGGCAGTCATGAGAGCAGCCAGAACGGCGCTCAAATGTATAGTTGTCATCATCAACGTAACATGATTTAAAGAATACATGTGACCAACTAACATTTTGCATTCAACCGCCGCCTGTTTGGATCAGAATGTGAACCAATCAGATCTTAGATCAGGTGAGAGCCAGCCGTTTCCCGTCATCCTCTAGGTGTTGCAGCCGGTGGAGAGCAACTGCAGCGCCTTGCTCCAAAATCTGCGGCCGCCTTGATCTCGCGAGGTTATCGTTGCCTACGTAGGCATGACGTCAGAGCAAGTCGGCGTCAAGTCGGACTCAAATCTAACCGGCATGCACTGCTCGCCGATCACCGCTGGTCTAATCTGTGCAGAACTGGCTCATCTGGAACACAGCCTCTGTTTTATCTGGTTTTGTACAGCCCTCCTGTGTTTCGTATTGCCTCCATTTCCCGTAATTCTGTTGTCTTGTGTTTGAGTTTCCTCTCAGTGCCCTGTTAACCAACCACACCTGCAACATGTCAGCAATCGTCACACCTGTCCCCTGTTTCCTCATCACTACCTCAGTGTATTTATACCCAGCTCTGTTCAATGTTCCTTATGCTGTCTCCCTTGTTAGCTCCTGGTTATTTTCCTGTACTCCGGCCTTAATAAAGAACTTTACCTGCTGCTTGCGGATCGTCTCTCCACTTCATTCACCACATTCGGATCCTACCTAAACTGCCACATCATGACAATGTTGTTGTTCTGTTTACATTATTTTTATAGTTTTCCCTCTTCAGTTAATCTAAGAATAATGCATTTCCTTTGTTTCTAGCACCATGTTTTAGTTCATGCCTTTATCTGGTTCACTTTTGTGTTTTTGTATCACCTTCCATCCCCAAATCAACTAATCACACCTGTTGGCCCTTTGCAATCAGTAATCATCACACCTGTTCCTTGTCTCCACCTCAGTGTATTTAAGCCTTCACACTGCAGGCCTTGATGCTCAATTCAGATTTTTTTTTTTTTTGCGTAAATCTGATTTTTTTGTGCGGCTGTTCACACTGTGACTGAAGTGCGACATCAAACTCTCTCCAGTGTGAACACTCCGCAGCCCCAAAGCTACCCGCATGCGCAGAAGACGAGAAGTCACACCAGGAGTCGGAGTTGTGATATGAAAGCCTTCACTGACCGCTTATCTACAGGATCAGCATCACACCTGTCAAGTCTTCTGTTTTGGACTGGAAACCGTTTTAAAAACCGTAAAATATTTTAGCCTTTATCTCCGCAGCCTTCCTGAATTATAATTCACCAAAAATATTAAGTTAATTCACGGAGTATCCCCCGCACTCGAGGAGATTCCCCACCACCACCTTCACAGAGATGGAGACCGGTGAGATGCTTCGCTCCAGCGGCACCTCCCACTCCCATTCTCATGCTCTCCTGAATTTCTAATTCCAAAACCTAAAACAGGATTTCCAGACCGACTCCTGACTCCGTCTGTCGGCGTTTCTCCTCAGGAACATCCACACCCGCCGACTCAGTGGCGTAGGAGACTGATTTAATACACGACATGACCGTTCAGACTGCAGTCGCTTTCAAAAACATCAGATATGTGTCAGAATCAGTACCACACATGTTCAAGTGACACGCGTTGCATTTTAAAAAATCAGATCCGTGCGTTCAGATCGTCATAAAAAAATCAGATGTGGCTCGCATGTGGGGGGAAAAAGCGGATTTGGTGCGCTTTTGCCTGCAGTGTGAACGTAGCCTAAGTAAGAGTTTCACTGCAGGGAAACTAATCTACTGCACATTTGAAGCGTTGAATCCTTAAATCTTAAGGGGATGGTGCAGCTTTAACTGTCTGTGAAATGAGACACCCCTCCAACAAGTCTAAATGCCATTAGCTGCTCCTGAATGATTTCACAGACATGCACAATTTCTTTCCAACATCTTGCTTACTTATACCTGTGAATCAATAAGCTTTGGTCTTCATGCAAGTGTTGAAGTGCAACAAGAATACCACGTGCACTTTCTTCACAATGCTCAGAACCTTCTTCATTTACTGGCTTTGTGACATTTTGGTGTAACTTTTTAACAGCTGCATGTTTTCTGGATGCTTTATATTTGGGATTTTTTTGGGAATCTTTCATGATATTGACATTGAGCACATCGATGATGCAATATCAAGAAATGTTCTACATATCGTGCTGCTCTAACATTTGCATGCTTGCTAACAAGACCGACCCTTGTGCAACGCATCACTGGGAAACGTAAAACTAAATGTTTAATGGTTTGGAATATGGCTGACACCCTGGAACCGCGTCACAAACGCCAGGGACACCTTTCGCCCTCACACATGAATGTTTCAATCAAAAAAGGTAGGGATGGCCAGGGGCGGATTTAGGACTGAAGAAGATCCGGGGCTTAACACACACGCGCGCGCGCGCACACACACGTGACACGCACTAGTCAACATCATATATATTTGTCTTGTACCACATGATTTTTAATCTGAAGCTACATATTAAGCATTTTCAGGACAGAGTATTGTTCCTGTTAGTGTTTAGTGAGAGATGATGGTAAATATTCCCTTTCTTTCTCCAACAACTTTACCTGATAAGCTAACTTTAGGCAAACCAGCAGCACAACAAATATTTTCAAATAAGACTCACAAACCTGAGTCAACACCAGTCTCATCAAAGCTGGGGTTCTGTCGTTGTACTTTTGGTCTAAAAAATGTCCTTATGTCCATCTTCACTCATGCGTTTCAGGCAGAGAGTGTAGAAGAAGCCGGCTGCTGAAGGGCTTCTTCTTCAGTGGTGGAGGCTCAGGCAGGCTGTATACAAACTACTGCCAGCTGCTCCCTCTCTGTTGGACTTTGGTACTGCATGTTACTTCCATGTTTTAGATCCGGGGCTTTTCATAAAACATCCGGGGCTTCAGCCCAAGTAGCCGAGCCTAACGCCGCCCCTGGGGATGGCACGTAGGTCAAAGTGGTAAAATGGATCTATGGAGAGTTACCTTTGACCATTTGATATCAGGAACCGGGAATCCAGAAGCCACACAGGGCATGACCGCATCTGACCCGACCGTCACCTCCTTTGCTTCCGGTAGAGCAGCAATTTGAGGAAGAGCTGAGAGAACAGGCAACAATTAAAACCGTTACAGCAACCATCAGCGTACGCTATAAATAAAGTGCATTAAAACAAACTTCCTGTGAACTTACACTGGACATTAAGAAGCACCTGAGACTGGACTGAGCCCACATCGTTGGTGGCGGTGCAGCGGTACTGGCCGGCGTCGGCCTCTTTCACCCGGTCGATCCTCAGCATGCCCCTTTCTACCATGATGTGTGACGGCAGGGCGCTGCCCACTTTACTCCATTTCACAGTGGGCTCGGGGTCGCCGACGGCCTGGCACTCAAACTCCACAGAGTTACCAATCATCACCGTCTGCACTGAGGTACGGACGTTAATCATCACCTTCGGCAGAGCTGAAACGCGGACGGCACAGGAAGAATCAAAACGTCAACAGAAATGCTTTTACATCAGTCCCAATGACAGCTTCGTCTCTAGGTTCACATCCAGTTACAATTCAACTTTAAACCGTGCCAAACGTGGATTTATTTCTGGTGTAACGTGCAAAATGAACGGTAGCCTAGGAAGAAACTCTGCTCCTCCAGCACAAACTTAGCTGATTTCAACAATCTGAATATCAGCAGCAGCGCAGACCAAAGTGAACATCCTCACAGATGACCCTGGCTAACGGTGGTAATAGTGAAGACTATCCTAAAGAGGAGCCTTCATAGTGGATGCAAATGCTATTTTAGAAACCTAGAAGCCAGAATTGGTTTTGCATTTGTTATTTCAGCAGATTTATCTAATGCAAAATGATCAAATTTGATTGAAAGTCTCACAGACAACCGGCTCTCTTTCCTCTCAAAATAATTCTGAAATTGTATATAAATACAGATGTGTTAAAGATTACACATCAAACAGTTGTTGCATAGCAATAATAAAATGTTTAAAACTTGGTGTTTTATGATGGCATTGAATATGTTGCTTCTCCAAGCTGGGGTTGTTTCTACATCAGTGAAATGTTTTTCTGCTGCAGATGATCCGAGCCGTCATTTCAACGTTCTGTCAGCAGATCTCGGGGTGTTTTCCAGACCTTGGATGGTCAGCCTGGCCGTGTCCTGCGCTTGCCCGTACACGCTGCTCGCTCTGCAGATGTAGACGCCTTCATTACTCTGCTCCAAGTTCTCAATCCTACAAGGAGATGAATTACACTCATTTCATTTCTTTTGACAGAGGTGGAAAGAGTACTGAAATGTCCTACTTAAGTACGAGTACCAATACTTTGATAATATTTTACTCAAGTACAAGTAAAAGTACTTGCCTAAATTTTTACTCAAGTAAAAGTAAAAAATATCGTAAATAAAATGTACTCAAAGTAAAAGTTACTTAGTTACATTTTTGTCAGCGTAAGGATGGCTACATCTAAGTAGTGCAAAATCACAACGCCGGTTTACAATTCGCTCGTGTGCGCAAAACGCTGAGAATCCGGTTGTTATGAGCGCTAACCGTTATTTCGCCGCTGCTGTGCGGAGCGGTTGGGGAAACACATTTCAAACACGGAACCGAGTCCGGCTACCGAACCGAGCAGAATTCAGATGACGTGACACCGGAGCGCAAAGGTGCGGGTTGCAACACACAGGAGAAGAGGGAGAGAGGATGTAAGCAGCGAGTGGATCACAAGGACTGAACTGATGTTTTTGAGCAAGACAGTGGTAAAAATGGCTGTTTGTCCTCATTATCAAAAGTGTATCCCCCCCCCCCCCCCCCCCACACACACACACACACGGTTTACACGCGGCGCTCATGCAGGTGTCTTTCTGTTCCGACGCAGCTACACGCAATATTTTTAATGTATGAAGCCTAAAATGTATTTTTACTCAGTAACGGATATGATTTCAAATGTAGCAAATTACAATTCTTTTTAAAAACTTACTCAAGTAAAAGTAAAAGTACAGATTTTAAAAACAACTTAAAAAGTATAAATTTACAAAAAAGTTACTCAATTACAGTAACTTGAGTAAATGTAATTCGTTACTTTCCATCTCTGTCTTTTGAAAACACTTTTTAAATCTATTAAAATGTATAAATCCCCCCTTGTGTGGATTAAATTCACATAAAACTGATGTCAAAGTGTCTGAGCATTCTCCAAGTGCAAAAACCCCACAAGCGATCAAAGACGATCTTAGAATAAAACCCCGAGCTGTTTCTGTTATTTAGTGAAACAGAGGCGGTCACCTGAGTACTCCTTCTTTTATGTGGTGGTTTGGTGGCAGAGCTCCGCCTTCCTTGAGCCACTCAATCTTGGTTTCTTTCCCACCTGCTGATGAACAGGTGAACTCCACAGCGCTGCCCCGAGCTTTAACCTCAAGCTGAGGTGAAACCCGCACCGCCAATGGGGCTGCAGAAGACACAACCTAAGTTAGGGTTCAGAATTGCTGGGATGTCTATGATTTCTACCAGGGTTAGGGTTGGGCTTAGAGGAACGAGCAGAAACGTACACCTGACTGTGACTTTAGCAAGCACTTCACTGTAGCCAATGCTGTTACTGGCCACGCACTTGTAGCTCCCAGCATCCTCAGGGGAAGCCAGGTTGATCTGGAGATCTCCAGCGCTAACCTGAGCTCTTGGTGGGAGCTCACCATCCAGCTTAGTCCAAGTGTAGGTCAGGGGAGGGGTGCCGTGAGCCAGGCACTGCAGCCGGATCACCTCCCCAACCCGCACGGCAACGTCATCAGGCACAGAGGTGGCAAAAGGAGGAGCTTGGGACAGGAGAGAGAAAAATCAGTAAAAAAAAAAAAAAAACTGAACTGGTTTATGTCCGGGACAAACACAGAGAAGCTAAGGAAAACTCACTCTCCACCTCCAGTGTGACGGTGACTTCACTGGTTCCCAAGCTGTTAGTGGCACTGCAGATGTATTCACCAGAGTCCTGGCGGCCAACGCCTGGCAGGACCAGACTGCCGTCCACCACCTTGTGTTTCCAGGGCAGAGTGGAGCGCAGCTTGGACCACCGGATTTTGGGTGAGGGAAATCCTGCAACAAACAAAACGAGGTGCTTTTAAATAAACGCGTTTCTATTACAAAGCTCGTGTTTTCAGACTTAAAAAAATAAAGCAGGCAGTTCAAACCGAAAGCCAAGCTTTATAGCAGACGTTACCGTGGGCCTCACAGCGAAGAGTTACCGACTCCCCCTCAATTACAGTCATCAGCGGTTCTGGAACTGAGGTCCACGGCGCAGACGGGACCTGGGATCCCCCCTCAATGACCACCTCCACTCTGGTTTCAGTAGTGCCCTCACTGCTGTGAGCTGTGCACACATATGTGCCACCGTCTTCTGGACGGGCAATTAGTATCTGCAAAAAAAAAGCCAATTTCAGCTCGAAAGTCATAAAGAAATGAACTTAAAGCTGGCGTGGCTATTTCTGGATCAACAGTACCTGCATGACTGCGTTAGAGTCCATTGGAACAGGACTGCTCAGGGTGGTCTTGTGGTTTTTGTCCAGTCTGTGCCATGACACCGAGGGGCGGGGCTCTCCTGAAGCCTGACATTCCAGGCTAATGGGCTCTCCCACCCTGACCCGCACAGGTCCGGACGGAGTGACGGTGGCCACAGGAGGCTCTGACGGGGACAGAAACACCGACCATTACGTGATGGCCCACCAGAGGGAGCGCTTCTACTGCAAGTTCAGACTCAGGTGAAACGAACCTTTAATGATCAGGGACACTATGGTGTGAGTGATGCCAAACGGGTTGCTCGCCACACACCGGTAGGCACCGTGGTTAATCGGGCGAGCGTTGCTGACGGTGACAACCGAACCATCCGGGCTAACTCTAACATTTTCTGAGGAACAGAACAGAACTTGACTGATCGGATCTGCTGCAGAGGGAAAAGGTTTGGAGTAGCAGAAACAGTAACTCTGGTTATATCCGGGAGCTCGTCTCAGTCCTAACCCAGTAAAAACTGGCTTAGATACAGAAGAAAGACCATTTTATTTGTGTAACAAAACATATATCAGAGTTGTTTTTGCGCATTATGTTTCTTTTTGGTTTGTTTTGAGTGAGTGGTGAAATAAGAGGAAAGAGGATGACAGGCAGACTTCAGCTGTAACTGTGTGTAAATGACATCATAGACCCGGTCGGCTCAAATACCTGGCAGCGGCTGGCCGCTGGCCAATTTCCACTCCAGTCTGACGGGCTGGGCTCCACCGTACACCCGACACCTGAAGCTGGCCGACTCGCCAACTCGTACCGCGGCGCTGTGGGGTTCGATGCCAATGATCGGACTCTGTAGACCTGCAGCAGTTTGAACTCACAGTTATTTCTAATCATAGAGGAAATCCCCTCTCAGCGTGGTCAGGGGTTAGCCTCGGCAGTCTGGGAAGCGACTCCAGTAAGAAGTGAGTGAGGATGAGATCATGGGACAATCGTGAAAGTCATTTCATCTGAAGTCACTCCGGAAATCTGAGGAGAGGTGGTGTGAGTCTACGAACAACAACACCCCGTCTGCCTGCTGTGCTGACTGATTCTGACATCTGTTGAAACTATCTCACGTGCACAGCGACTTTAAACCCCTGGAAAAGGTCTGGTCTGCTTGTCTAGCTGAGAAACAGAAAAATAAATAAATCAAAGCTCAAACTTACGTGAAGAAGAAGAAGTGACAGATACAGAGACCGAGGCCTGGTGGACCCGAGCGCCTGAGCTGTCCTCTACGTGACACAAATACTCTCCTGAGTCATCAGAGGAGGCTGACAGGATCCGTAACTGACGGCCAACGACCTGCAGGGAGGAAGCACACCAGAACCTGACTTACAGATCAAAGTCACTTTGATGAGAGTTCATTTAATATAGTTAAAGAGTTCTGACACGAAAAGGATCATTTCTACAATGAAGAAGCTAAGAAAGAAGTAAAACCGGTACCTGAGACAACTAAATATGCTGGGTTAGACATTATGGACAAAGAATTTCTCATATAATGACAATTAAGCGTTAGAAAAACAATAATATGCCTAAAAAACGTAAATGAAACATCTCAGTTGGTTTATCAGCGTGTCTCCAACCAGCTGTCAGCATGGCGGAGGAGGAGTATTGATTTGGGTTGCTTCTGCTATAACAGGGGTGTCCAATCCTGGTCCTGGAGGGCCGGTATCCAGCAGGTTTTGTGGTTTTTCCACTCCAACAGACTTGATTCAGTGGTTGAAACACCTGCGCAGCAGCTCATCAGGCTCTGCAGAAGCCTGTTAATTAGCTGCTGATTGAAATCAGGTGTGATGAAACGGAGTTCAAACTAAAACATGCAGGAAGCCGGCCCTCCAGGACCAGGATTGGACACCCCTGTGCTATAACCTGGGCACTAGCAGTCCCTGGGAATGACTAGTTCACCCTGAACGGACAAACAGATTTGTGAAGCACGGGCATCTCCAGAAAATGGAAAGCACGAGGATGTTTGTGGTTGACCTGGTGATTGGAAGAGAGACGCCCGTTGGCTCTAGTCCAGGTGACTCTGGGAGGAGGATTTCCAGGAGCAAAGCAATCCAGCTCCAGCCTCTGTCCCTCCTGGACGTCGGCTACAGCTGGCTGGATGGTGACAACTGATAAGCTCTGGTCTGCTGCTTGAACATAAAAACACATTTTTGACTAGATATTCAGAAGGCCGATCTTTACTTTATAGTGTTTATAAAAAGATAACCCGACTCACTTTTGAGCACAGCAACTTTGATGGGAGCACTATTTGAGCCGACACTGTTGCTGCCGACACACATGTAGGTGCCAGAGTCGGCCACCTTGATGTCAGGGATGAGCAGAGTTCCGATGTCCGTGCGGTCCGTTCGGGCCTGATGGGAAAACGCCGACAAAATAATCCACGAGGCCCATCGTTTTGCTGCCACGATGAGTTACGTCTGCACTGCAGCTACACATTTAATGACTCTAATTATGAAGTGCACCACTTACCTGCCACAAAACAACACATATATGCTGACATGAAGACATAACTAGCTACCAGCGACACAGATACACTACAGCAGATACCTCTAGGACGAGACAGGAGCTGTTATTGCAGCAGTTTGGTCCTTAGTTGGAAATTTCAGTGACTTCAGTTCAGTGATTGGTGTGTTTAGAACAGCTGTGTCTATTAATGACCGGTGGCTGATTGATAATAATAATAATAAAAAGGACTGACAGTTTTGAGGCCAGCTGATTGGGTTATTGAGTAAAGAGCAGAATTTCATGAGAGGTAATCTTGGAATCAGTCCTAGAAAAGCTACAAAGTGCAAATATCAACCATTAGGTGTCTGACGCACCCCAAAACCTTTTGGAGTTGGTGTAACTGCTCCGCTGAAATATTTTTTTTAATATGAAGTCGGGATGGGAGAGTCCAGGGACGGATTAACGTATCGGGGTATGGGGAGCGGAGGAAGGGTGGATGCTGGGACTCATCCGTGGACAAAGCCGCTTAGCTGCAGCCCATTCAACCATGAGGGAAACTAAACCGAGCCGCGGCTGAGGTGGACCGTGCCTCTATGCGTGTCTGAACCCATTGAAGACTTTTCAAAGCAACCCGTTTGCCAGAGCATACAGAATTTCTGCGTGGTCGCACGACAGAGCCCGGCTTGCCCTGGGAAAGGCTGACACAGGGCAGCGGCTCTCTGAGGCAGAACAAAACAGGCCCTGAAGCTTTGGTCAAACCAAGGAGGGCCAGACTAGAACCCTCTCCTCCCGATACAGGGCAAAGGGGCAAAACACGTCTAAAATACCCGCAGAACCTGCTGTATACGCAGTACTGTTGATACACTCAGTGGACTGATGGACGCCACCTGGGAGTTAAATACGTCGAGGGTGGTTTGATGAGAGCAGCACAAAACGAGACACTACGGAACATCTCGATTAATAAAACAACACAAACACAAGTCCTGCTCGTTGTGTTTGGCTCCAAAAGCAACAAGGTGACCAGTGAGAGACAAACGTTTTTGATCATGCACTTAGTGGACAGCGTGGAGACAAGGTCAGTAGCGGACGATGGGTGTGAACTACGAGATAGGACACACAGACATGAGACAGATGGACAGACCTGCAGCTCCTCAATACGTCTCTGTAACACATCGAGACTGTTGCTTTTAAACTGATGGAAACCGTGAGAGGGAATGGCCTGAGCAAACGGCAAAAACGGGACAGGGTCCAAAACCAGGAGGGGGGAGGAGACAAACAGAAGTGGGAGAAAATGAAGGGAAACGGTCAAAATGCTGAAAGGGTCTGATGGACCTGGAAATACCCTGAGATGCAGGAAGATTCACGCATACACAGTTACACTCTCAGTTGGTCATTCAGCAGAATGCTTTGAGCCAAATGAAAGAGATATTTCAGACAAACGTTTTTGTGTAAAAGATAAAATTACATCCCAAGTATTAAAGATGGCTTCCTGAACGGCCTCAGTCCGGAGAAATGGGCTTCACATTCCATATTATTTCCCACGGCCCTATTAGTTCAGCAGGAATATGGAGAAATTCCTGCTGAACTAATGTTTCTGTTTGTTTATTTAGCAGACGCTTTTATCCAAAGCGACGTACAATTTATAGCCTGTAGGGCACGCTGTGACCTGTGGGGGAAACCGGAGTACCCGGAGGAAACCCACGCATGCTTGGGGAGAACACGCAACTCCACGCAGAAAGGCCACAGTCCAGTTTCGAACCTGCAACCTTTTTGCTGCGAGGCAGCAGCGCGAATACCTGCTCCGCCATGCAGCCCGAGACAGGACACACAGACACGAGACAGATGGACAGACGTGGTTCTTGGTCCCTGTCTGTTCAGGAAGTGCTAGCTTAGCTTGCTTGTAAATTATTGTAGAATTCCATTAAGAGAACCACGAAAAAGTAAAATAATTGTGACGTGAATTTATATAATAATTCCACTAGCCGCAGTGAAACGTTGGAAACTGGAGCGGTTTTAAGATGGAAGCAACCCATTATGATCTGGGCTAATTCTAACCCTAACTCTAGCAGACGTACAGCCTTATAACTTCATACAGGAAGCTTTCTACAATAGCTAAGATAGTAATTTTAAACTTTTACACATTTCAAAATACAATTTTAACAACATTCAAGGTTTGTTTGCTTTTTAAAACCAATCTTTTAATAGGATCACCATTTGAGAGTGAGCCGTCTCACCTGCGGAGGGATTCGTCCTCCATTCTTCACCCAGGTGACCTTTGGGGTTGGCGAGCCGGACGCTCTGCAGTACAACCTCAAGGAGTCTCCTTCGTGGACCTCGGCGCTTTGTGGACTGACTTGAACTTGAGGCACGCTGCCGAGGCCGCTTGGGTTTGATTCTAACCAAACATGCAAACGATCACTCAGCTAAAAGAAGTTTCTAGCTGATCCTTTACTCAACAGTTTGGAAGACAGCAGCTAACTTTGGTTAAATTTAAAAAAAACAGACTTAAGGCACACATTCACACTCAAACCCAAAGCATACGTTGGACGTAGATGAAGGCCCGAGCGGTGTGCTCGCCATGAGTGTTCAAGGCCTTGCAGATGTACTCTCCTTCATCAGACGAGTCTACACTTGAGAACGTCAGGACGCCGTTTCTTACCACAGCTCTGGGACTCATTCTGTTCCCAGGGCCTCCTGTAACAGTCACAATGCCGTGTCAAGTCCCTGCAGATGTTACCGAGCTAGAAATGAAGATATCACTGTCTGGAATCTACTGTAGAGAGTTACAGGATGGACTAAACACGACTTTTACAAAACAAAACAATCGAGGGGTCATACCGATCCATTCAACAGCGGGGGTTGGGTTCCCGGTCACCGTGCAGCGAAGCTCAGCCCGCTGACCCTGCTGGACGTTCAGCACTGAGGGAGTGATGGTGGCAACAGGCTGCGCCCCCTCAGCAGCTACAGAGGAACACATCAGTCAATGTTCTGACGCAGAATGGCTTCAGTGTAGAGGTGAAGAAGGTGTGATAATCCCTCAGGAGCACATCATCAGTGCCATTAAGTGTTGTGATTCATTGATTCTTGAGACGGAGGCATGGCTTCTGCCGGGAATGCCACCCTTCAACTCGGCAGCCAAGAAACTCACCGCAGACACAACAGACGAGATGTGGGAGGCCGTCATGAGCTTCGCCGCTGGGCATGTTGCTGTCTGCAAGAATTTGGCTTCTGTCCAATCCCAAATGCCAGGGTGGCAGAACAAAATAGGAGCTCTTTGAGTACAGAGGGAGGACTACGGAGCTCAGTAGAGAAGCCGTGGGGCTGTTGTAGTCTGGGCTGAACGGTAAAACCCTCAAGAGAGGGAAAAACCAGCTGCTGACGCTGAATTACATTTCCCACATCATCAGCGTTCAGCACAGTCTACCTTACAGCTGAAGGCTGTTTGGAGGTAACTCAAATCAAAGCACTGGACTAACCTAAAACTTGAGTTTAAGATGTGAAAATGATGGCTAAGCAAAAGATTATGCACACCCTAAAGAGTAAATAAAAATCCATTACGTTTATTTTACAACTAACGTCGGCCATTTCTCGGTCAAGAAAGTCTGCTGTCTCCTGATTACTTTTTTAAATTTGAATTTAGGTAAACTAAACTCCACAAAACCAGTTTGGAAAGCATTTTATAGTAAGGGTCCCTTTATTAACATCACCTGGTGCGTTATTAAGCATGAATAAACAAAGGGTCCCTTTATATAATATTACTAGTGATGCACCGATGTGAAATTTGGGGCCGAAGCAGATATTTAGATCACTCTTATGACCCAATAACCGATATACTGACATTAATGCTACTGAAATCAGCAGATTTTGTATAGAATGAAAAATATTAAAGCTGAATTTACCATATTATGCACACACACCACACACACACTTATGCTTCTGAGATTATTACAATCACTGTCACATGACTAAACAAATACACATCACCCCCCTCACCCTCTGAAACTGATAAACAAATGGAGACAAGATGGAAAAAATATCGGTTTTTATTTATCGGACCGATACCGATGTGTTAAAAATGCCTATCATCGGTTGATACCGATATTGATGCCGATATATTGTCCATCCCTAAATATTACTGATATTAACTTTAAGGCATCCTTACGACAAAGGGCCGGGAGGAAGGTGGTGTCTGCTTTGTAATGTGTTGTGTATAATGGTTAAGGAGTAACTAAACCCCAAAATAACTTTTTTTTGCATATTAACTGTATAAGTGGGTCTTTACAAATGCAATCTTTCTGTTTTTGTGCATTTTTATAAAATGTTTGTGTAAACTTGATTAAATCTACAATCTAGGTCTAAAAACGTCTTAGTGCTGCCCCCTGTGGCAGAACAGCGGCTACTGCTTGTTAAACTTGTGATTGACTGGGGTTGGAACAATTTCCCGTCATCGGTACAGTCTCCTCCCACTCCCCCTCCCTCCCAGGATGGAAATTCCTCACACTTGGCCATGCCCCTCTGTGCCTCCTGGCAACGCCCACTTTCATGGCATTTTTCAAATCTTGACCAGGGGTGGAGTTACATTTTCTGATGGTGTGCAGTTCTTAATACTTCATTTAATAGTTTGTTTATGCTTAATAATGCAATAAGTAACGTTAAGAAAGGGACTCTTATTGTAAAGTCGTGCCAAAACTTAAGTCGTGCTATACCATGAGGTACACCTTAGAAAGAGCAACCCAGCTAAACGTGCAGTAGCATTACTACACACTCTGGACCTTGTTTTTACCCTGGGTCTAAATGCTGACGGTGTTTGTCCTGAGGACGTTTATATTTCAGATCACCATTGCATTTTCTTTAACTTGTCAGTTTCTGCGTCCCCACCTCCTGCTCGCCATATGGTTATTCTCGTTTTCTTAATGAGAGCACAGATAGCAATTTTTCTGCTGCTTTTGATCCACCCTGTTCTTCTGATAACAGCCCAGATCAGTCCCAGCGTGCTCTCCATAATTCAGGAGTGGGGAACCCTGGTCCTCGAGGGCCGGTATCCTGCATGTCTTTGCTCCAACACTTCTGATTCAGTGGTTGGTTCATCTGTTCTGCAGCTCATCAAGCTCTACAGAAGCCTGTTAATCACCTGCTGATTGAAATCAGGTGTGATGATGCAGGGTTGAAACTAAAATATGCTGGATAACGGCCCTTGATGGACCAGGGTTCCCCACCCCTGCCATAATTAATGCTTCTCTGGTTTCTGGTCAGGTCCCTGCTTACTTTAAGAACGCTGTAATCCACACACTTCTTAAAAAACCGAGTCTTGGCCCCTCTCTCCACAGCAGCTTCAGACCCATCTCTAAACTTCCATTCATCTCCAAGATCTTGGAAAAGGTTGTGGCTAAACAACTCACAGCTGCTCTTGATGAACATAACATCTATGATAGCTTACAGTCGTGTTTTCGTAGAGCTCATTCTACTGAAACAGCTCTTCTTAGGGTCTCTAATGACCTTCTGACTCACAGTGGTGCAGGGGACTGTTCTGTTCTGGTCCTGCTGGACCTGACTGCAGCCTTTGACACTGTTGACCATCACCTGCTACTGGAGAGGCTGAGAGACTGGGTAGGCCTATCAGGAACTGCTCTGCAGTGGTTCTCCTCTTATCTCTCTGAGCGCTCCTCTTCTGTGGCCGTCTCCAAGTTTAGGTCCTCCACCACCTCTCTTACCCATGGTGTCCCACAAGGTTCTGTGCTGGGGCCTCTGCTCTTCCTCCTCTATCTTCTCCCTCTTCAGCACATCCTGAGCTCCTTCAAAAGAATCTCCTACCATCTTTATGCAGATGACATCCAACTGTACATCTCCTTTAAGCCCCATGAGATTTCTAAGCTGCAGCTGTTACACACCTGCTTAGACTCTATCAAAACCTGGATGGCTGGGAGCTTTCTTCAGCTGAATGAAGATAAGACTGAGATACTCATCTGTGCCCCAGACAAGCTGGTTCCCAAAGTCAGAGACTCTCTTGGTCAGCTTGCTTCTCACACCAAACCTTCCGTCAGTGTGACCTTTGACCCAGATCACACCCTGGATTCTCATGTCAGTTCTCTTGTTCGCTCTTCCTTCTTCCATCTCAGGAACGTTGCTAAGCTGAGTCCCATTCTGTCCCGCTCTGAACTTGAGACAGTTCTCCACACCTTCATCTCCTCACGCTTAGACTACTGTAACTCTCTTTTCACGTGTCTGAGCAGAACCTCCCTGAACCGTCTACAGGTGGTTCAGAACGCCTGTGCTCGGCTTCTGACCAAGTCCTCCAAACACACCCACATCACCCCGCTTCTCCTCCAGCTTCAATGGCTGCCAGTCAACTTCAGGGTTCATTTCAAGATCCTGGTTCTGGTCTATAGGGCCTTACATGGACAAGCACCATCTTACATTGGTGATCTTCTTAGTCCCTACACTCCCAGCAGGTCCCTGAGGTCCAGTGATCAAAGCCTACTGGTTGTGCAGCACCAGACTAAAGACCAAAGATGACAGATCATCTGCTGCTGTGGCCCCCAGACTCTGGAACTCTCCCCCTGAGCCTGAGATCAGTGGACTCAGTGGTCTCCTTTAAAAAGCAGCTGAAGACTCACCTGTTCAAGCTGGCTTTTGTATGACCTTCTTCACCACTCTCTCTCTTTATTCTGCTCTCCCCACCTATTCCACCTTCCCTCTTTCCTAGTCACTTCCTCTCTTTCTTAACATTTATTTTTAATCACAATTGTCTATTTTTTGCTCATTTAAAATATATTTGTAACCATTTTCTAAATTCAATTTTATATTTTTTTACATTTTTTTTGTTTTTGTGAAGCGCCTCAATTTTTATCTTGAGAGGCGCTATAGAAATGACATTTTCTTCTTCTCCTTCAACGGTATTAACAGCCATATTTAAATCCACATCCGTGCGTTCTTTGCTGTATTTCATGAAACCAAAGGAAGTGTGGCCACAGATCTGATGAATGATGACGTGATGGGACGTATTAAGCACAGGTATGATGTTTGAAGCCCAGAGGAAAGTTTTCTTTGAAAGAGTGCAAAAGGAAGGACAAAGAGAACGTGATATCTCCTGTTTGTGAATGTGGAGATTCTGTTATACAGTAAGTAGTAAAGTGATGGATGCAAAGAAGGGAACAGATAAGAAGAGTTATGAAACTGTTCCACTGTCACCTGGACGTTTTCCTACAACGCCGCTCATTAAACTTGCTTCTGTTGTGTAACTGAAGTCATTTAGCTTTCAAAGTGTTCCTATAACACACGGCGCTCTTTTACAAAGAGAGGAAATGGACTTGACATTCATGAGGAGGTGCCCATGAGGATGAACATGCACTTTTTCCTGCAGTGATGGAACCCGAAAGAACCCAAAGAGCCAGGAGGGACCAGCGATACTCGAGTACAATCAGAAGATTTGATACACTTTACTCAAGCGTTAAAGTTTGGATGTTTCCCAGTAGAGTTCATGAACAAACATAAACACTGAAACATTTTACTTTATAAACAAACTGATTCTACGGCATAATGCTTTTGAGATTAGTGGTTAGCTCGTCAGTCCAGTCAGAACCGGTCACTCTTTTTTCTAAACTGAGGTAGGATGTGTGAGGTTTTCTACAAACAAAAACACTTCACATGACGCCTGTGTCTTACTACAACTGCAGCAATCAAGCTCCAGCTTTTGTTTTCTTTGGTCCGTGAGCCTGATTGTACACGAGCATCAGCAGGCCTCCGGTGTGCGTCCATGCTGCGGAGGATGAGCGCATGCATACAAGAGGGAGAGGCGGGTCCGACCAGGGAGCCCGGCAGAGAGGAAACCACATGGACTTACGCTTTCTGTGTCCTTCAAACATTTCATAGGCTGTGTAAAACATCTGAGTCTGTGAGGCCTCTGGAGAAGGGGATGAAGGGAAGGATGGGGACAAGTAAACTGATAGGTCAGCTTTCCAAATCAACAGCAGCCTCCTATCTCCCCCAGTGACACTTATGGGCCATTCCCATCTGTACCGGGTCGGCCCGGGCCGGGTAGCGTAGGTTGTTTACATATCTGGGTGGCCTGGTATTTTTCCGGGCCAACCAAGGCTCATTCTCAGCCCTCTTCTCGAGGGGGTCTGCTTCAGGCCGACCAGGGCCAACACACCCACTGCTGACACCAAATTCACACCTTCCATTAGAGCAAGCCTCTGATTGGTGGGTAGAATCAGCCCACATGGGCTTAAGACAAGGATGTGTGGAATCAACCGGGCCAGGCTGGGGCCGACTGGGGCTACCCGGCCCGGGTCGACCCGGTACAGATGGGAATGGCCCATTACAGTACACCCTACTCTACATGGGGCTGCTGCCGTTTGCGTAAAGTTAACAAAAACACACACTCACACACCTGGTATCACTTTGACTGTCCTGTCTCTCTGTTTTACCCTTTGTCGTAGAAATGGTGACACTTACCTGATATCTGGCCTCAAAACATGAAACATTTGTAAGAAGAATGCCTCAAATGCTCTAAATGCAAAATTAACACACACACACACACACACACACACACACACACACACACACTAGACAATAAGGGACACTAGTGTGCAGGTAGACATGCAGGTTAGTAGACAGAAGCTGTTTCAAACAGTAAAACTGCTCTAAAAACCAGACATACAGCTTGTGGTTCAAGTTTAAAACAATCACTTTAACTTGTAGATATTTTAATCAGTTTTCCTCTTTAACAAAATGTTTTCAC